>NW_015625569.1:72168-88891 GCF_001515625.1 Sinocyclocheilus rhinocerous
GGTATATTGGATCTGGGCAGCTCTTAAAGTGACAGCAGTCTAATATTCCTGCTGTCTGTATGCTAATCAAACAACAAAAGAGAGAACATCTCTCTCTGCTCTTGACTTTTTGTAACTTTAATAAGAAGAAATATATATTTAATTTACACAGTGCTAACAGTTTTGCATATTAAAATAATAGATGGATGCTGCTGTGATGTACTCTAAAAACAACATGGGTTATTTGTAGGGGTGGGCGATATACCGGTAGATGCGATTAATCGGTACAAATTAGTCAACCGGTAGAAATTTTGGACTATCGTCTCTATTGCGGTTACATGCTCACATAATTTTGCCATTGAAACGCAATCAGCAGCGAAAGAGAACTCATTTCGCTCTATACAAGCAGTTTCTGAGAGACTATTTCTGAGCGCTGTCAAAGAGTCGCATACACGTGACATGAATACGTTGCTCATAGAGCACGGGAGTATTGAACCGAGTTATTTCTGCTGCATTATAGACCTTGAACGGTTAAATACACACACTTGTATGTGTCAAAATGCCCGTCTTTGCAAGTATCCTCGTAAACGCAGTTATCAGCAAACAGCTGTGAAAGAAAACACATGTGTAACGGTATATTGGATCTGGGCAGCTCTTAAAGTGACAGCAGTCTAATATTCCTGCTGTCTGTATGCTAATCAAACAACAAAAGAGAGAACATCTCTCTCTGCTCTTGACTTTTTGTAACTTTAATAAGAAGAAATATATATTTAATTTACACAGTGAAGAATATGCAGTGTTTTTATACATTTGATTACTTTATACAATGTTTGTAGCATTTTTGTATTTATTTGTTCTTCTGTAGTTTTGTTGTCCTATTGCTTGTAATTAGTTTTTTATTCTTATTTAATCACTGACTGTTTGCTTGTCTTAAGTTAGCCGGATTTTTTTTGTGTGTTAGCTTTTGTGATATTGACACTAATGACAAGAATTATGACATTTCTATGGTATCAAAAATGTTGATATCTTACAGACTCAGCACTGCGTCTTCTTTTACTTTTACTTCTTTTACTCTTTGAAAAGCCTGCGTCAAACTGTCTCCTTTAAAAATAAATCCGCAGAAAAGTAAAGCAAACAAACAAATAGTGTTGTCAGATACCAGTTGGTACTGAAATTTTAAAAACGTCCATTTCCCGCTAACATTCGATGCGCTGTTGAGTGGATTTTTAAACATCGCTGATTGGCCATTGTCTTCACGAGCCCAACAGATATGACTGTGATTCAAATGTGATTCAAATTCAAATGCTTCAAATGTTAGTGGGAAATGGACGTTTTTAAAATCTCAGTACCGACTGGTATCACGGTCGGTATTTTGACAACACTTCAAACAAACGTTTCATCTTCATGTTTGCTCTTCACCTGCAGAGACAAGCTTTTGTTGTACTATGATGTTATAATGTGACGATTGCAAAATTAGTCGTTTTTCAGCTTGGTTTCAGTAAAAGCTGTTTTTGAACTAACAAGAAGTTTTGATATGTGAAACTTACAGGATGTTTTTATTGTACAGTGACCCATTATATGTCAAAAGATCAAGGGAAATGTGACTTCTCTGTTCATGACCCCTTTAAACTTACTTTCTTCTGTGGGACACAAATGGAGTAACTTTGAGTTATGTACTAGTCCTAGTAGTTCTGTTCCAGACAGTTGGGATTAATTGGGGAAGGAGCTTTCAAACTTCTTTCAGGACAGCATCAGTCCTCATTTATGTCAAATTAATGGGCAGAGTATTCTTCAAAACTCCATCCTTTGTGTTTCTGGGAATAAATAAATTGCAAAAGTTTTGGAATAACATGAAGGTAAGTAAATAAGAACAGAACTTCCATTTTTGGAAGAACAGTTGATCTCCATTAAGCGGTTGTCGTTTAAGTTTTCATTACTTTTCTACAGACGTTAATCCAACCTGGACAGTCCACACAAGTTTGTAATAATCTATCCCGCATATACAGTGAATTCAGAAAGGAGATTGATTGGCTGATTTGTGATAAAAGTTACATCAGGTTTTGCTTCCAGATCCAGAAGTTAAAGTCATTAAGTCTTTGCCTTAGGCAGGCTGGCAGTGCACACAGCATAATTTCAGTGTTGTTCCCATGGTAACAGAAATTCCAGAGTGTCTTTGTAAGACTGAAAACTACTAGTTGTTGCCCAACTAGACTTCATCTTGTATCTAGGGTTTACATCTGGACAAAGTCCATATCTTTGGATGAAAAACCTTTCCGACTCGTTCTTCCTGAAATGGGCAAAGTTTCAGTAGACCCCTACCTGTCACCATTCTCCTAGACTAATGCTGTATATTTGGGCTCAGTATCTGCAAGCCCTGCCAGCCAGCTATCTGTAAACCACACCTTTATCTGAAGGGCCCTGGGTGGTCTGTGTTAAAGTTACGAAGAGAGAACCCAAGCCACGGTCCCCTGCGTATCCACATCCTGGACTGTTTAGCAAACTCTGCCCATCCAAACAACAGGGAAGATTACTTGCAGCTTTATTTTTCTTGAATCCCTTGAAACTCGTCTCTTGTTGCGAAGATGTGCTTGAAGCGCTCTCTTTCTTTTCCCGAAGACCTGCAGTGGCCCTGCACCGCAGGCAACTCTGGGAAAACGCATCCAATAATCTCGGACTTAGAAGGACACGAGTAGGAAATCAACCAAAATGTAGCTAAATGGCTTTTAAGAAGGGTGTGGTTAAACTACATTAGCAAGACATTAAAGAAATGTTTCTTTTTTATGTATTTCAATTATTTGTTTATGTATTTTCTTTGGCTTCTCTGATCTTTTTCTGTTATATTTCAAGAAGTTAAGCTTTGCCAACACAATGCATTGACAATATGTTTAGACATTGTTTAGCTATTCACAAGTGAAAACACGAGCCACTGCATTAGAGCTACGAGGAAGGAGTGTTCTAATAATAATAATATAATAAGAATAATTGATTAATCTGCCAACTAATATAGTATTCCATTGTTTACATTTGCTGGTTGGATAGCAATGGGCCAATAGAAAATAAGGAGGGAAAAAACTCATTTAAAACACATGCACCATGTTCTAAAAAATGTAATCTTCATGTTAGTTTTAATTGGTTTTGAAAAAACATTTTTAAGAAAAGTTTAAATTTAATGCAATGTGGTGTAACCATAACATAGCCTATGAAGTAAAAACATATTTTTCTTACATTTAAGGGAATTTTTGGCCAGTCACACCACATGACATTGTACAGCCTCAACTGACCTTGCCTTGACATAAAAAGGTCAAATTCTCTAATATTTAAAGAGAATTTAGCATACAGCCATGAGAACATCCAAACAACCATTTACTGTTCTGTGTGTGTGTACATGTGACATTTTTGACTTTATTGTATGCTCTAAAAATATCAAAGTGAATTTGGAATGCATTAATTCAAAACATGCTTTAATTAGTTTGATGTGATTAAAGTCAGAATTAGAAATCTTTATAGTCTTAACTTTACCTTTATACACAGCTGTGATACCAATTATTTCTTATTGGCAAAAACATTATATTTACTTTAATCTCATTAAAAACAACTACATTTGTTTTCCGTTATGCTATTTACAGCTTCCATCCAGCAGCTGTTGCCAAACTGAGATGCTGCCAGCTCAAGTGTTAAAAGTTCAAACACATTTTATTTTCCTGTTGACCAGGCTCATTCAGCACAGGAGATTAATGTAAATGCCAGTTTTGTCCAATGCACCATCAATGCCGTCAACCCAACGTCATAGTGTGATTGTTCTGTCCTCCCACTCTTTGTAAAGTGATAATCTAGAGAAATGTCACTCGCACTGATTATGTATTTAGTCTAAAACGCTCACGGTGAAGCGCATGTGGGATAGGAAACAACTGTCACAGAAGAATGCATGAAAACCAGGGCAAATATGCATCGCATTCCTCACGTGAGTGTTTCCATTTGTCAGGTTGTCAGTTTTCCATTCAGGCGTGTTGGATGAGTTGGAATGTGCCAAAGAGGGAACACTGTCTATTTTCAGCCATCCTCTGCATTTTCCCTCATAAAAAGACTGCATGTTACTTCATGAGTCAGCTTTGCGATCTCTGCTCAGACTTGCATGGCTGTGAATGGATCCTAATAATTAGCGCTGGAAAGAAAGACACACAGCCGCAGAAATGAGTGAACTTGTTTCCCGGCTCTACAAACAGAAGATGCTGCGGACTGTGTATGCGTACCAAAAAGTGTACTTGGAGTAGGCCAAGGCGTTTCAAGTAGGTATTGTTCTTTTTAAAGCGAGCAACAAGGCCACAGGATGTCTTTACTTCTACGCCTTTTATCAACAATTCCTTTTCAATTTTCCATATACAAACATCGGCAATGGCCGATAAGCTTGTGAAGCAGATGGAGATACAATTGTTGCAGCTCGACTGACGCTGAGAATGATATTATATCAGAAAAGACTTTTGAAGGAGTCTTATCTCTTGTTATCACAGCACTTCAAGAGCCGGACTCACTATTGACAAGTGTAGCAACCCCACGGAGCAAACGCTGGAATTCAGTGGAAAGAAACAAAAAATGTTGGCGAGACTTGAACATTCCTTCGCACTTTCTTGGCTGTCTTTCCTGCTTTGAGGCAACTTGCGTCCCCCAAGCTCCCCCGACCCTCCTTCACCTCTCATTTTCTCTTCTGGTCCTTTGTCTTTCCTGCTAAATGATTAGTGACTAAGTACTGGAGATTTCTTTTGACCTTTAGGGAAGTGTTTTAAGAAAGCACACTAAATTAATAAGACTTGCTAGTGGGTGGTCTGATGGTATATTCTGTGCAACCGTAGAAATATACCACAATATTAGCACAATAGTTACACATAAGATGACAAAAAATTTAGTAATGTGAAAATCCACAGCATAACTTGTACTAAAGTCAAAATTGGATTGAAATTTTGATTAGGAGTTTTTATTAGGCACAGTTCAAAATGGAGTTTGTTTATGGTTGTTGAACTACAATGCAACTTGCTTCTTGTTTTGATTTTAACTCCAGTGTTGCATAATGTGAAGCTGTTTTAACGTTGATGCCAAACTATCATTTGTTTGTTAGGAACATTCTTTTCTTTTGGTTTGCATCCAGTAATATATATATATATATATAGCTTCATACCATTCAACACTACACTATACCTTAGAAACTCAGTAAACTACTATAACTTGGCAAACTATTATTCTGTTCAAAACTTAAACCTATAAAAATATAATTTTCGTTAATTGAAATAAAGCTGAAATGAAATATAAATACTATATGAAAAACCTATGAAAAAATAGAAATGTTATCTTAGCAACTAATTTGAAATAAAATTAGTTTAAAGGGGTCATATGATGCGATTTCAATTTTTCCTTTCTCTTTGGAGTGTTACAAGCTCTTAATATTGAATGTTTTTGTCTCGTTGCTCTGGCCGGGACAAGGCATCACAATATGGTGAGGGGCATAACATTTCCGTCACATGCTTGAGGTATTCGGCCAATCACAACGCACTGGATAGCTGGCCAATCAGAGCACACCTCGCTTTTCAGACCGATGAGCTTTGTAAAAATCAACGCGTTTCAGAAAGGCGGGGCATAGAGGAGAAACAATAATGTACAGTATGTGGAAAATAATGTGTTTTTTTAACCTTAAACCGCATAAACACATTTCATTACACCAAATACACAAAATAATGGTCTTTTTAGCAGCATCATATGACCCCTTTAATTTGAAGTGCTAAAATTACTAAAACTTAAACTGAAATAAGTTTAAACTGAATAAATTAAAGATTACTAGAAATTTAAAAAAGTAAATTAGCATTTAAATTAAAACAGAAAAAATAACAATAAAAGCCGACTCAAAATATTAATAAATAGTATATAAATAATACTAAACTAATACTGTTCTGTTTCAAAACTTAATTTGCTGCCTACTTAGCATTATAAGGTTTCAAAGAGGAAAAATGTAAGTTGCGACCATATTGTGCCTTCTAAACAACCTTAATTTGGGCAATTTTTTTTTTTTTGTGTGGATGTAGAAGAATCATGTCGTTAACATAGCAACGTGCTGACAGCAAAACTTATTTTAAGTTTTAGTAATGTTATGTGCCTTTGTCATTTATTTATGTATGTATGTATATATGTATTGTTTGTTTGCTTTAGTAATTTTAGTAGTTTAACTTAAACTTATTTTGGTAACACTTTAGTTTAGGGACAAATTCTCACTAATAACAAGTTGCTTATTAGCATGCATATTAGTGTTGCATATTGGCTGTTTTTTCCCCATGTATTAATTATATTTTATTTCAGACTTTTTTCAATTAACATTTTTTGTATACACTCTAAAAAATGCTGGGTTGTTTCAACCCAACTTTGGGTCAAATATGGACTAACCCAAATGTTGGGTTAAATTTTTAAATTAAAATTTTAACCCAAAAGTTGGGTTAATCCATATTTGACCCAAAGTTGGGTTGAAACAACCCAGCATTTTTTATAGTGTAGTTTTAGTTAACAATAACAACGCTGAGTTCACCTATGGATGCTGTCTTAGGAGCAGCAGTCTAGGTTGGTAGGAGAAAGCAAGGCAGTTCTCTAGGTTTTGGCACAGAGCCACAGTGTCAGTGCAGACTCATAGCTGGATTGGTGTTGTGATGTGATGTGAGCCTGATTCTGATGAGTAGAGGTAGTGGTACATTTGTACATGTGGCTATTCTGATGAGTCAGTTTTTGGGAAGGTTATTCTTATGTGTGTGTTTGTCTTCCAGAACCTGCTAGTTGCCATTAATCCTCAGTTTTTTACCCTTGCGTTACAGTCGTAAATTTTCACTTGCTTGAATATGCAAACTCAACATCTGGTTGGCATATGTGCGTTTTTTTGTGCATGTGTTCGTTTTGGCGCTGAATATTCATATATGAAAACTTGTGGTTGGAAAAATTCTCCAAAACCATCAAATTTTCATAAATGGTCATTTTAGGAACATTTGGTACCGCTGTGTAATACGGTCTTGTAATGCCGTATAAACAAAATATGAAACTGTGAATGATGGTCTTTCACAGAACTTTTGCTGCAGGATATTCATAGTAGATACTATCATTATTCTCACGCAATATGTATCGTAACTGAAAGACAATGGTTACATGCATGACTAAATTTGTTGTGTGTTCCTATATTAGTCACTAGTTTTAAAATATTTATGCAAAACTAATTGTAAGGGAATAAAATAAAAGGGTATTTTAGAATATGTATATAACCTGAAGTTTATTCACAACAGTAATTTGCATCAATTTCTCGCAATTTTCCAGTAGCAAATTTTATATTTCTTTATTTAAAGACTAATAAACCTAGAAGAGTAATATAGCAGTGTCACACTGGCCGTATTGTTGGAAATGTTATGGGTACCGAGGGGCTGTTTTTAACGTGGATTAACAGCTCTATGTTTATCTTCACCAGATGTGCCATCGTTCTGTAGCGTTCGAGCCAGCCGTCCTGAACAACAACAGGCAACAGACTAAATAATATATAAGGATATGGCCCTGATATATAATTTACCACTGGCTTGTGGTCAGCGTTTAGCTCTGGGTTTTTCACGCTGTGGGTTTGACTTGTGGAAGTGTGTGGAGATGCATTTTTGTGGTTAAGGAAAAGTCGAAGCATTGAGTTGGGAGGGGGCTGATGAACTGGAATTATAACTCTGCCCCTTTTGGCTCTGTCACAAAGAACCGCAGGTGCATCTATTTTGTGGCTCGAAAGGCAAACGCGTCTCACAGCAGGAGATTTGTGGGCGTATTGGTATGATCCTGTCTACAGTGTAATATCTGTGCCAAGTGTAAATCAATTTTATTTGTAAAATTGAGCAATTTAGGATCATTTACAAATAATTGCATTTTTATGTTATAATTAGCATTTTTACTATTTTATGTGTATATACAGTATATGTACTGTATATATTTATGTATGTAATAAAATTTATTCAATAATTAAATATTTCATTGATTAATTATTTAATGTGGCTTATGATTAATATAAATACTATCTCATTTAGCTATAATAGCTATATAGGTTGTAATATTTATAATGTATAATATACATGTGACGTGTGTGAGATTATGTATATAATAATAAAATAATAAAATATTTCATTTATTAATCTTATTAATATATAATTTCATTTTTTTTAGGGCTGCACGATAAATCGCATGTGATTGTCATGCGCATCTCGTCAGTAAAGCCGGTTCTGTGATTAATAGTAAATCTCCATCTCGTGCTTTCAGATGGAGCGGCATTTACACAGAGCCGTAGATCACTGACAAGCTACGCAATATTGTGTTCATAATCGAAGGCGATTCATCTGCGATTATGAACACGATATTGAGTAGCTTGTCAGTTACTGTTTACAATGCGTGGAGACTGGCGTTTGTCGCGGTTTGGAAAGATAGGGAGAAAACATGACAGAATAACACGGCGGATATCGCATTTTGCGTAAAATTAAAAATGGACTTTTAAAAATGGATACAATACTGATTTTGGCAGGAACTCAATTTTTTTTTACAAATGGCGTTTATTGCGTTTTGGAACCAAACTCTTCATATATATATATATATATATATACACTGTATAATACTGTATAATGCTGTATATGTTTTTAAAATGGCACAGCTTTTTAAATATCTGAAAGTACACTCTTAACATCAGTCAGTCAAGCATTGATAATATGATATTATGATAATCAAGTATTATTTAATGATAGAACTTTAGTAATTAGAATCAGTGTTTCTGTAAAAAAAAATAAAAAAGGGAAAAAACTCACAATAATACTGATAAGATGATAATAATAATAATAATAATAATAATAATACGAATTCTACTAATAAGAACAGTATAAAACGCACTAAGGATTAACGAGCTGCTGGATTCATGAATATTAATCAGGTTGTGTGCGTTCACTCAAACTGATTCGCTGAAATCAAAACAGGAATGATAATAGGTGAGCACCAGCCAATGAGATTGCCATTTGCACATTAGCTCCGCCCACTACCGGAAAACCCGACAGTTCTTAAAAGCTGAAAAAGTCCAAAAGGAACTCCGTTATTTTGACATGAAAATACAACAAAGAATATCGTTTGCATGTAGCGCGTCAATTCTGCATGTATGTAAGACTCTCTCTCGCTCTCTCTGCTCTCACCAAAGCGACGACGAGTCGTGCGCCGTTACACTAGAGTTTACGGTATGCCAAATACAGGTGTGCTGCGCATCCATTGAGATGAACTGAAAAACAGCACAGATCGCTTGACGGAGAGTGAAACTCTGAAGCGCTCAGTAAGAGTGATCGGCGAGTGAAAATATATCTGTGCTAAATTTATAATTAGCCTCCAACTCACACACTGGCAAGTAAAATCTGAGAATTTATTAGCCATTGTTGTTTGGGGTTGTTGAGGGTTTTGGCCGAGATACAAATATTTGAAAATCTGGAATCTGAGGGTGCAAAACAATCTAAATATTGAGAAAATTGCCTTAAAGTCCTTAGTAATGCATATTACTAATCAAAAATTAGGTTTTGATATATTTACAGCAGGACATTTATAAAATATCTTCATGGACACACACACACACACAAATATAAGAACATATAAGAAAAAATATTTGTTATTTCAAAATGTTTGATTACGTCTTTAATTGATTATGTCTTTAATTGATTTTTACGTACATTTCTGCCATATGTACATTAACTGACAGTCACCACTGATAAGCTACCACTAAATATTGTAGAAACTTAATTTGCTGTAAAGCTGCTTTGCAACGATTTGTATCGTGAAAAGTGCTGTACAAATAAACTTGAATTGAATTGAATTGAATGTTATTTCACTTAGCAATAATTAACTTTTTACATTATTATCACACACAAGCACACATCTATTTTAGACTTTGTAATATTATAGTATTGTTATTGAAGTATTGCATTGACAGATAATGTTACTTTTTGGTTTGTTTAATTAGTGTATAATTTTGGTCCTGTGCAAGGTTTCAACGTACTAAACAGTGATATATTTTTAGACTGCACATTGACATTTTTAAGCCTTTTTTTAAGCATCAACAGTATATTTAGCTTGAAGCAGACAAAACTCTACAGATTTACACAATTGTTTACCAATACCAATATAAAAATAGTTACCATTATTATTGACCAAAATTTATCCCTGAAACAACCACTTCACACTGTCCAACCACAGTATAAATCATCATACAGCCTGATCATAAATGGCTTTTATCAGACCAACAGAAAAACACATGACTCTAGCGAACGCTTGATGATAATGCGCAGAAGCTGCACCTCGCTGCTGAATTTGACAGTCTCTTGAGAGTGGAGAACATGGAGGCCATCCAGATAACAAACTACGTCAAATAACCACCGCTGCCCTCAGGTTTGGCTCCCTAAGACACACGTGCAAAGGATTGAGTGCACATACTGTGAGATTAAAGTCACAACTCACATTATGAGACTTTTAAAGGATTATTAGCCTGTGTTTTAGATTAATAGTGAGCGAATAACATTGCAGACTGGTGCAGCCCTGCTATAAATTAGCATAAAAACGGACGGGTAACAACTCCAGCCTGTGGTTTTGAGAAGTCAAGCGCCTCAGACATTTTCTGATGCAGTGAGGAAAATTCCTATGTTCCCAATTACCAAGAGATGTCCAATAATAATGATGGCTAAACCATATGGAATTAAAAATCAAGCGTGTTTTCACTGCGCTGTAGGTTTTAAACTGACTTTTCCCCTCTGAAATCTGATTTACTGTGGAGGATTGATGATTATATGTGTCTCTTGATTGCTACTACACATAATCTTCTACAATCACGCTGCTCAGTTATGGGTTACAGCTGCCAGGAATGTTGACAAACTCCTGAGCGTTTCTCGGTCTCTGTGCGTGGATAAACGCACATCTCGAGATGCTCAAGGAGTTTCTCCATGTGGCGTGCATGTTACTGATAAAGAGAAAGGACAAAACCTAGGGCTTAATGACTAAATGGTAGAGTAAAACTTTAAAGCATCAATCAACAAACCTTCAGACTGGTCTGACTCGGGTTGCTATATATTTTCTAACGGATCTAGCTTACGGTTTTTGTAAACCAGACTATCAAACCACCTACAATCCCATAGACTTTTTTCACTGCTAAAAGACCAAGCAATCTTAAACCAGCTAAGACTAGACAACCAGCCTAAGCTGGATTTAGTGTGTGTTTTTTTTTTAATCAGCTGGTTTTACTTGGTTTCAGATGTTTTTAGCTGGGTTTTTTAATTCATGTTAGCAATATGTTAAATCATGGTAAAACATGCTAGCAACATGCAAATCATGCTAGAAAATGCTACTCATGCTAGAAACATGCTAGTCATGCTAAGAACATGCTAGCAACATGCTATTCATGCTAGAAACATGCTAGCAACATGATAATCATGCTAGAAACATGCTAGCAATTTTCTAACACAGGGGTTTTCAAACTTTTTGGAGCTAGGGACCCCTTACAGGGGAGAGGTTTTTCCAAGGACCCCCTCATAATTATAACATTGTTTAAGACTAAAGTTTAATGTGGGTAGGAGGAATGAACATAATATGAATGTTTTATTGGTGCAAATGGTCCCCATTGTATATGTACTTTTAAATACTACAGCATAATATAATTAAATTTACCATATTTTCCAGAAAGTTGCACCAGGTCAGGGGGGGAAAAACAAAAAAACAAAACATAAGTTGCATGGTGTGTAAGTCGCATTTTACTATTACTTTCAGAAATAATTTAAATACTGAATAGGTCTAAATAAAACGAATGTTAGGGGGAAAAAAACATTATAAACACTAACATGATTTTTTCTTCCCCTCACTCCAAATAATTTACATTTTGTGGCATTCATAACAGAACAAAAATAAATGAATATATGTGTATATAAAAAAATATATATATATAGTGCCGATCATTACAAACAACATTTATTTTAAATGCCATAGGCGCCGATCCCGTGGGTGCTCGTGAAAAACACAAGATAGTCTTCGTTCATTTTAACCTATAAGAAATGGATTGCAGCTTTTACAACTTTATTCTCGTATTTATACTTCATTTGAGGCCGTTTTTGGCAATATTTTAATGGCAAATGTCGAGAGTGCATTATTGTAATACGAGAGGGCGCCAGCACGAATCTCTCGGCTTACAGTGGGCTTGCTTTCCATTATATATGTGATCATGGCTCTCCGCTCCCTCAGATATTACACATAACTCAAACGTTGTCCTGTGTACGCGCAAATAAGTGCTTTTTGTAAACAGGTATTTATTAAATAATTGTATTTAGTGAAGCGCAACCCTTATAGAAAGAATATGTGTATTATTTTGGTTGGTAACTGCATGCATTTCAATTCGCAAGATAAATTTTGTGAAGTGAATTCATCAAACGCACCATCGAACGGAGTATAACTCTAGAAAAAACTAACACCCAGTATAATGAATTACTGAGTAATGAGAATGTTTAAATATGTGTATGACAGGGGTTTTCAAAGTCTAAGACAGTGGGCCTCCCTTTTGACACAACTTACCCAATGGCGCCTCCCCCTGCATGCATTTCAATTCGCAAGATACATTTTGTGAAGTGAATTCATCAAACGCACCATCGAACGGAGTATAGCCTACTCTAGAAAAAACAAACACCCAGTATAATGAATTACTGAGTAATGAGAATGTTTAAATATGTGTATGACAGGGGTTTTCAAAGTCTAAGACAGTGGGCCTCCCTTTTGACACAACTTACCCAATGGTCCCTCCCCCACATCGGTGGATTCGTCGATCTGGAGTGCAAAAAATGGGCTGTGTCTGACTTGCTCCTCCGCATCCTGTGCCATGTCTGAGATGCGCCGATTTATTGTGTTGTCAGAGAGTGGAACAGAATCGATCTTAGAAGCCGCTGTCTCCCCTAGCATCATGGAACACAGGTCTTTTGCTGCCGGCAGAATTAACGTCTCTCCAGTGGTATGTGCTTTGCCTGCCTTGGCAATACGCAATGCAATGCGATAATGAAGCTTCAGCGGCCTTTCCATTTAATTTGACAAAATCCAAAATCCAAAATTCCACGATTTTTTTCTGACCTTGAAAGGTTTAAAGTTTTCTCTGGAAAAATTCTGGAGGTTTTCCTACTACCTCAACATGCTTGGTTTCAAGGTGTCACCGACGTTTTGCGGGTCTCATGCTGTCATTAGCCAAAATATCTAGACAAACCACACATAAAGGTCGTGGTTCATCAGCTGGTCCTGTCCACGTAAATCCTAAACTCAAATACTGATCATCATATCGTCGTCTTTTGGGTTTAAGCCCTGAAGTTGAAGGCTTTGAATCGGGAGGTCTCAGAAACCGCTCCATTGTATTAAAAGGCATATACCTGTATTGGCAGGCTTGCCAAAAACAGCAGCGAATTCACAGCTACGGCCTTCTGGGTGAAAAATGTTTCTCATATTTTTGACTTAATATTTTTAGTATTGTTTAAATAAAAACATTTAATTATAATAAAAAATACATATAATAATTAAACTCGATAATTCTATTTTTAATGTATTATAATTGTATCCTCCCAGGGGGAGGTGCGCCCCACACTCTGAAAACCCCTGGTGTATGATAACTTAGCCCGGTTATCATTTACTTGTGTAAACAGCAGTGAAAATGTGTTTTATAAAAAAATAAAATACTAGTTTTTTGCACCCACTGGCAGAAACATAAATCGGCGCCTATGGCTATGTCCATAACAAACTAAATTTACTTACTAAAAACTGAAACTTAACCACATAGTGGGCTCACAAACCTCTCATTCGGCATGAATCGTTTCCATGAGTGAATCGTTATGCAGTCTAACATTTGGTTGCTAAACTATTAGGCTACTAAGTAAAGAAGGCATTGTACTTCTCTCATGTCCGAATATCAACTAACAGCATCCTTCACATATGCAAAAAAGTGTTTGGAAAAACACCACGGCAAACGGCAAAACCTACATATTGTACAACAGACAAGTTAAATTGAGTCACCAAATACCTTTTGTAGGTTTAGTTGTCTCATTTAGTTTGCTGATGATGAGGCTGTGATGTCAAGTTGCAATGCTAGAACTGATGTTGTGTGCGCGCGGGAGGCGCCAGCGCGAACACTTTGGATCCCTTATATCAGCGGAAAAATGTGATATCCGTCAGATAAGAGCAAGACAACATTCAAAACGGTCTATTTTTATTTGTGTACCTTCAAAATGAGAAAATAAATAAAATGACAAAATAAAGAAAACAAACAAAATGCGCTTGCCGTCTTGGTCTATGTGAACCACTTTCTAAAATGAAGAAAAACTCTGCGATACTCTCTACTTGTCGAACAGACATGAGAAATATATTTAGCTATAAACCTTGAAGTGCCCGCTTTTATTTATTTACGCTTTGCTTATTTGACATTAATGCATTATATAAGTCACTTTGGAATATAAATCATAGCACGTTTCAGAAGATAAAAAAACGCGTGTTGCAGTCCGGAAAATACAGTATAATATAGCAAATTATTTTGCGGACCCCCTGGCTTTGCGTCACGGAGCCCCAAGGGTCCGCGGACCCCAGTTTGAAAACTCCTGTTCTAACATGTTAATCATGTTAAAACATGCTAGCAACATGCTAATCAGCTTAAAACATGTTCGCAACATGCTAATTATGCTAGAAATATGCTAGCAACATGCTAGTCATGCTAGAAACATACTAGCAACATGTAATCATGCTAAAAACATGCTAGCAACATGTTAATTTCGTGTTAACAAAATGTGCTAAATCATGTTATCAACATTCAGTCAACATCTATCTAATCTATCTATCTAAAATTTCAAACTTCAAGCTTTTACAACTGATTCAAACTTTCAGGCTTGGCTTTCTCAAGCCAACTTCAAAGTTTGTTCACAAACTTTACTCATCTAGTTCATCTTTGTTAGCATTGTTAATAAATATACAACTGTTAATTATTTGCTCATGTTAGCTCCATTAAATAATATTAATATATACAACTTTTGATTGTAATAATGCATTAACAAATGTTAAAATTAACATTAATAATAATAAATGCTTTAGAATAATTTTGTTAGTTCGTGATGACTAATGTAATATATAATGTTAATTAATGGAACCTAATTGTAAAGAAGAAGAACAGACTTGTGATTCAGTTATTAAATGGTCATAAACTTCACTTTCATTTTATCACTTTAATTTGGCAATACTTTTCCGCCTTTAATGAATTAATGAACTCTCCTGAGTCTTGTTGTGAGGTTTAGTGACTTCAGCTCTCGGATTGTGAAGATGTTTCCTGCATTTACTTTGCTTTTCCTCAGGTTTTAGACACATCCGTTTGCCATAAACCGATGCCTGCCAGGCAAATCCCAGCTGCACGAATGACAGATGTATCCTGTCAGTTACAGTATTTGTTTAAAATGTTTACAGTCTGTTGATACAAGGCTCCCCGAGGCCATATTTCAGATAGCGGACCTTTTTCATTTGACGTCATCACCCAGAATGTCCTCAGCAATTAATGAATGTGAATGGACTTGCAAAACAACTTCCCAGACTTCGGCAGAGCTGTTCAAATCAGCTATCATTCATGGAAACACCGGTTTGTGGAGATATTGATTCTCTGTGCTGTTTATACGGAAATATCCAACTGTCACGCACGTATTCCCATGGTGTCTTGTTTGCCTATATCCAAATTAGAGCGGTTAATTGTTATGTTGTTTCACAACCTGGCTGGTTGCTAAGCAGGTGGAACGTTTACACAGAATGATACTCATTAACTCTTAAAATGGCACTTCCCCTTGAGTAACTCTTGTTTTATTCTCCCTTACAGATGCCCGGTTTAGTGTCATGCCTTGGCGATCTAATAGTCACTGGAATCATCATCCTCTTCTCTGACCACGTCCAATCAGAGATATGGACCAATGAAGGTACATTCTGCTTTTATTTGGGCCAAAGTGCTTCAGGACAGCCAGCCACGTTAGCATTTGAATGTTGTTGTTGCTAGTATGTGGATTTGCGTTCAGCATATGGAACTCGTCAGAAGTCTCTGTAGCATGTCTTTGTTTAGACCAGTGGTTCCCAAACTTTTTGCAGCGTTGCACCCCTTTCTAGTGTTTGACACATGCAAGCACTCCCACCACCGTACTCCGGTTAAACACCACATTTTTACTGCAATACAAGTATAAATACAAGTATTCACTGTATACAGGGCTTGACATTAACTCTTTTGCTCACCAGCCACTGTGGCTAGTGGTTTTCCAAAATTACTAGCCACTCAGCATTTTCACTGGCCACAATTTTGTTGCTGGAAAATTACATTTTATATGACTAAAGTTACTGCATATTAAAATTTATTTGATTTCCAAATTGATTCCCAGGTCTTTTTTTTTTTTTGCCTATAAAAAGGGCATTTCCCCCTAACCTTATTAAATTCATGTGTCATCTTTCAAATCAAATTCTTACATTTTATTAATAATTTTACTTAATATAATAAGACTCTATAGGGCTGTTACCAATCAAATGAAATCAGTATTAACAAAACCAAATTTTCCACTGCTGGAGAAACAGAAGCAGCTGAAGTGGCATTTAGATGCATTTACACAGACAATTTAATGAAGCTGAAAGGTAGCATGAATGCATTACACTGCAAAATTACAAC
>NW_015625569.1:88957-94143 GCF_001515625.1 Sinocyclocheilus rhinocerous
CATTATGAATTGCCGTTTACACCAAGTGTAATAAAATCAGAATCATTCTCGCCGAAATTTTGGTGCTTCCCTAATTCGATGTTTTAATTAGATTAGATTAGTTGTCCGGTCGGGCAAGTAAAATTCTCTTTCACTTGCCCCTTCAAAAAATGCACACAGATCATCAAAAGCATTCTCTCGCGCACCCCTGCTGGTCGGTCTGTGCACCCCTAGGGGTGCGCGCATTCCAGTTTGGGAACCGCTGGTTTAGACAAAGCAGGATGAAAACATACCCAACAACTACACCAGATAGCAAAGAGATTTGGCATGTGCATGTTTAATTTTAATCCACGAGGGGAAAACAAAGTTATTTAGCCATTGTATTGCTACATTGCTAATACTTTGGAAAAGTAGGTAAAAAGCACACTTTTGAGAACACCTAAAAATATGAAAGATAGTATGTGTGTGTGTATATAAATGTGTAAATTAATATGCAAATTCATGTCCCATTTACACTTAATGTTGTCACATTTTCCTGGTTAAATAAACATTACTTACAGTAATTGAACTACAAAAAAAAAAAAGTATTTTTTTACATTAACAATGTAATTACGGTTCTATTTATTACAAAAAAAAAAGTATCTCATTAACCCTTTAGGCGCCAGGGATTTTTGGGAAAAATGCTGGATTTTGACATCAAGATTTCAAAAGCTTGTGGCTTGAAAGGGCTTAAAGATAGAGATCTACTGTAAATTAGAAAAATGTTGGGCGTGACCGAAAGTTTATGTGGGGTGTAAATATACTCGTCTAATTTGCATATTATGACGTCATCAGAGGCGGCCATCTTAAATTTAATAATATTCAGAAAATAGTAGATATTGAATTGATGTTTGAACTTATTTGCATGTTTTTTAAAAATCTTTTTATCCTCATTCCAAATGATCAGAAAAGAGGAAACCAACAATAAAACAGGAGCGCATAAATACTCAGTAATAATAAGTACATATCAAACAATCTGTAATAACAGACATATCAATATTGATCACGTAATAAAAACAGTTACTCACTCTTGTGTGGTGGGACGTACTGTAACTGTCGGATCAAATATCGTCAGCACAGCATTGTCTTTTAGTTTCAATATTTTTGAAAATCCCGCGTTGAATTGTGCCTTGTTTGTAAACGATTCCGCAGTAAAATTAAGTGAACAAAAGACCAAGTTCTTACTGATTCGGTCTGGCACTTCATTAAAAATAAAGTAATAAAAAACAAATTAAATTGAGATCATGATTCTCCCACGAATCTGAAGAAGACAAAAATGTCTAAATAAAATAACATGTAATTTACTAGAGGTTCTGACAAAAACATTAATTTGAACAAAATAATTAAAGAATAATTTTAATGAATGAGTCCATGTCTCATTCACAACAACTTGTTTGGTTGTCGGATGAATCAGTGTTTGTGAATGAATCTCTTGAATTAATGATTCAGTGACAAATACTTTGTTGCCACCTACTGGCGTACCAAGATGACCAATACAATATATACAAGTGTACAAATTTTCAAAATGTTAATTTTACTCTATTTTGGTACCACAGACATCAGTATTTCTACCCAAACTATTTTATCCGTTCTTCTGTTGTTCAAATGTTTGTAACACAGAAATAACAATATTGTGTGGTTAAAAAGATTGTTTGTGAAGCTGTTTCATTGTACAATTACATGGCAGCTGCTCTCACTGGATCAGCAGCATCGCAAACACAGATTTTAATGTTGCATTGTGACAATCGTACTTTAAAAATATGTATCCAAAGTCCCTAAAGTCTTTGGTATAAAGTCTGTTTCATCAGATTTTTGGGGAAAACAACACTTATGCTTAGAAAGACTGCATTTATTTGACCAAAATACAGTAAAATGATAGTATTGTGAAATTATATTACAATTTAAAAGAACTATTTTTTATTTTAACAGTTTAAAATGTGGTTTATTTTTTAAGAAATAGACCCCAACGAGTCTGTGTCAATGGATTCTCATTTGATTATACAGTCCTGAATTCAGGGTTACCACAAGGATGTGTGTTATCACCTCTGCTTTTTTCTGTCTATATTAATGAACTTCAATGTAACAGTCCTGCTTCTTTCTGTCTGTATTAATGAACTTCAATGTAACAGGGATGATCTCACCCTGATCAAATACGCTGACGATTTGGTTTTAATCTCTTGCCAATTGGACATGAATAGTTTAACTTATTTTGAGTATATTGAAAGTCTTGCTCAGTGGTTTGATGATAGACACTTACAATTGAACATTGAGAAGACAAAGGATTTTGAATATTTAGGTACAATCATTGATGACAAACTCTCATTCCAGGAAAATGTGGACCATATACACAAGAAAGCAAGACAGCGTTTAGGTCTACTCAGGAAACTAAGAAATTTTAGCATCGATAGGAGGGTCCTAACCATTGTTTATAGATCGATGATTGAAAGTATTTTAACATATACTATTGTATCATGGTATGGCAATTTAACAATGAGACAGAAAAATAAATTAACACGAGTAGTTAATGAAGCAAATAGGATAATCGGCCAGAAACAATGCAAGAGCTGTTTTTACACTTTATGGAAAAAAAGGCGTTCGTAGTATATTCAGACCAATCTCATCCACTTCATTCCTGCTTTGAGGCCCTTCCTTCAGGGCGCAGGCTGCGTATACCGCTGGCTAAAAAGAACCTATATAAAAGATCATTTGTACCATTGGCGGTGACTGTTTTAAACCAAATTCTTAATTGAGGTATTATCATGAGGTATCTTTCTGGGTAAGTGTGTGTACACATGTGTATGCATATGTGTGGGCATACATATATATTGTATTGTATTAATTTTTAATTTTTTTTTTGTTATGTGATATATGAATGTATATATGTTAGGATGTATTTTCTATGCCAGTGTCAAAGATGCATTTCTGTTCAGGAAATCTGGACAGACAATAAAGTTAAACTAAACCTTATTCCTGTGAATGATAACGTCACGATAGCTGGCCATCTTAGCATTCACATTTTGTTGCTGTTAGTATTTGGAATTGTGTTTCAGCATATGGATCTCGTCAAAGGTCTTTGTAGCGTTTCTTTGTTGACAAAGCAGGATGGTATTATACAGAACAACTAGAGCAGATACCACAAAGTTTTATCATGTGAAAATTTTAATCCACACCAGGAACATAGCCATGGCTTTGTTTTGTGGAACAATAGACATCTCTGTTTAAAGTCCCCAGTTCTTCATTGCCCCACATATGGACTGCTCAATTAATGCATGCAGCTCTGGTCTGTGTGTGTTATGGCTGCGATTTCGCTGGCCAGAGAGGGAGAAATTTGAGAAACGTGGTGGGATTTCAAATAATATGCTTTTGCCAATATTTCCTGAAAGCCGACATTGAGCACGAGCGTTTCGTAAGCGCAGTTAGACCCTGGGCACTGGATCGACTCCACTCTGTGTGTGTGTGTGTGTGTGTGTGTGTGTCTGCTCTTTGTTTAACTCTTGGCAGTAAATGTCTGATATAAATACTGAAATCTGACTATGCAGAAAAGCACAGTAACGTAAACACCTTGATTCTTGCTATAGAATCTCTGCAAGCCTTATAATGATGAACGGATGAAGCAGATTTTGAGGAAGCAACTCTTAAACTGGAGCTTGTCAAGCTGCATATAATTTAAGACGCTGAAATACAGTCACGCTTCCATTGAAAAATCATTGCATTATAGTCTCAGCCTGACTATTAAATATCAGCACAAAGTCTGGTCCACTTTTTAACTCATTCTTCCCAAGAATAGGCCTGACTGTCTTTTTATGACACCAACCACAGATTTTCACTGCATTCCGAACGGGATAAATACGCCTCGTAAGGGCACTTTGTAGTGAGAACAATCATGGACGCCATATTGAAGGGTTGTTCCAAACCAAAGGGGCCCTTTCAGAACAAAGGATTTTAAAGGGTACAGCTGTTCAACACTTTTTGGTTCCATAATTCTTTGCGCAGGTTTGTGATGCAGAAGAGCGTTCCAAAGAACTGTTTTTTTTTTGGTTCCCTCCACCTTTCTTCCTCTCAAAACTCTCACTCTGAAGGGTAAATGTTTTTAAGTGATTAGAGCTTAGAGATTTTTTTGTTGTTGTTCTGTAAAGGGAAGGGTTTATTTGAAATGATTGATAATAACAGGCTGAATGCTACTGTCAGATGTTATTTATTTCTTTATTTCCTACAAATATATCATAGTTTGTTATTAAATAATTCCTAGGAATCAGCCCAAAAAAAGTGTGTATTTTGGAATGTCTGGAAAAGTAGGAAAAAAAAAAAACTTATGAAGTATATACGTTAATTATGCGTTGTTCATAATAAAACTAAAATTATGATAATCATTTAAAATGTGTATACAAAATACAAATACACATACAATAAAATACAAATACACATAAATATACACAACCATTAAAAAAGTTTGCATTCTTTACGGTTTTTGTCAAATCTCCACAAAAATCTGTGTAATGGATCATATAATTTGATTTGATTTTTTTTATTTATTTACATTTTTTATTTCTATCTATATTCATATATTTATATTTATTTCTATATTATATGTGAGAAACTATTAGATCTTGTATTTACAGCTGTTAGTTAATTATTTAATTGATATTTTATTTGTAGTATTTTGTAGCACATTTAGTTTCTTTTTTAAACAAAATGTTTATTAGCCTACATGTATGGCAGTCTTTGTGGTATATGCATATCCAAACTGTATAATTACAATGATTTTTTTTTCTCACCACACCAATATGCAAATAACATGCAAATCAGCAACAAATCAAATGAACAAACATTTCCTGACACTTTATGGTTTTAATTTTACATGTAAAAAGGTGTTTTGTATAAATGTGTATTAAAATGAATGAATGAATGAACCTATATATATATATATATATAATTATAATTATTCAAATTTTTGTTTTGTTTATTTTTTTTTACATGAAATCTCAACACTATTGGCTGGTTGATAACATATCACTTGATGAAATGTCTGTTGTCACTTCTGGAATAGCACAGCTCTCATGTCTCCTGCTTTCAGTTTCAGACGTCCAGTTCGGTGGACTGGGCTCCAGGGTCACGCTCACATGCGGAGGCGCTCACGGCGGGGGCGGTGTCCCGCCTATATTTAGCTC
>NW_015625569.1:94674-99444 GCF_001515625.1 Sinocyclocheilus rhinocerous
TCTCCAGTCTATATTAAGCTCCATTAGACTCCAGAGCTAAGCTTTCCTGTAAGGAGTGATAATAGTGTGTTTAATCACCCTCTGCAGGGGCACGGGGCCAGTCCTTATAGGGTTTGGACACATCAAGGCTATTTACTGTGGGTAGGGGGGCTTGATTCCCCAGCCTCAGATTTTGGCAAGCCTTGTGTTTCATATAAATGTGTATTTCCTGCCAATAAAGACACTGTCCAAGAGAATCCCAGTGCCAAAAACAAGATTTGCACAACCCACGAATGAGTAACACGATACGCAGGTCCAGCTGACGTTGATAGCGGTTATTTTGTGGGCCAGTCTTTGATTAGAGCCGGTTTGTGAGGAAAGCAGGTGAAGGTTGTTGTTGACTCTTGAGTTGTGGATGGGTTCGCAGGTCTCCGGTGGAATGGCGGTTCAATGGGAGCTCAGTACCACCGTGGCAAACACACAAGGGCTCGCTTACACTACTGAACACCACGCACTCGATGGAAGGCAACTACAGCTGCCATGATGAACGAGGAACATTACTGCAGTCCATCAAACTACGCCTGGGCCGTAAGTCAGCTTCAGCGATACAAGAGTCCCTTGTTTCGTGTTTTGACTCACAATGTGGTTCATTTGATAAAATATTTGAGAGTAAGGGTTTAAAGAATTGCCTTAGGGTAGATGCCATATTTAATTTAGTGTTAATGAAAACTAGGCCCCAACGGATAGATGTGTTATACCTTGTGCCTTGGCATCCATTACTAAGACCAAAAACAAAATTAAAAATACATCATTTGTTGGAGTGTTTCTAGGGGCCATGCTATGCCTATTGCGATAAATGTTAATATATTGGCTCCATTGTTTTCACTGAAATAGTTTTACTATAACTTTTCTCTTTCTTTCTTTCTTTCTTTCTCTTTCTTTCTTTCTTTCCTTCCTTTTCTTTCTTTCTTTCTTTCTTTCCTTTTTTTCCTTCCTTCCTTCCTTAGGTTTACTCTTTTCTCTTTCTTTCTTTCTTTCTTTCTCTTTCTTTCTTTCTTTCCTTCCTTTTCTTTCTTTCTTTCTTTCTTTCCTTTTTTTCCTTCCTTCCTTCCTTCCTTTTCTTTCTTTCTTTATTTCATTCCTTCCTTCCTTCCTTCTTTCTTTCATGATTTTTATTTGTTTTATTTTTAAGTTATTAAGTATGCTTTTATTATTTATTTATTTATTTATGCTCTTATTAAATATGCTTTTGTTTATGCTTGTATTTATTTATTTATGCTTGAATTTATGTTTTTATTTTTATTTAAGTTTTCAATTATGCTTGTATTATTATTATTATTATTATTATTATTATTGTTTGTTTATGTATTTATATTAAGATTTAATTTATGCTTTTATTTATATTAATAATTATATTTTTTTAAATTATTGCTTTTATTAAAAAGATTATTTGTTTTTTTGTTCATGTTTTTATTTCTACTTTTAATAATGCTTATTTGCTTACACATGCTTTTATTATTTTTTTATGGGAAGTGCAAATCTATATGATTTTTCTGTGTCAGTCAGCATTTTTTATACAAATGCTCTTGACTGTCCTTAAGTTGCATTGAAGCAGGACATTCCTTCCTAACACCATGCGACGAATTGAACAGACTATATGTTTATCCCTCGCAGCCTTGTCTTCATTACCTTTGAATTTAACATGGCATCTACCACGACTACGTTCCATTGCTTCTGATTGAAAATGGCATCTTAAGAATATTGTTGGCTTAAACCAACGAAAGTGTTGTAGCAACATAAACATAACGGATAAGATAAACTTTGAATCATGCTATTGACTCATTGGAAATTTAATCTCAGATCATACATCCAAGAAGTGCACATGTGTGCTTGAGGCCTCTAAAATGGTGCTTCTATGGAAACGTGTTTAATGTCAAATTAAATTTGTACTTTAAAGTATGTTTTAAATCATTTAGTTTTAAAGAAGCTTTAACGAAGTACACTCATTGACATTGGTATTGATATTGACAACTGAAATATTGGTATCTGTAATTGTACACGTCTCATAGTTGCTCGATGCCTCTGAAATGCTGCTGGAAACGGTGGAAATGTTCCTGTAAAAAGGAAACCCGTTGTGCCCTGGGAGATTTAGAAAGTGTGCAGTTGTACGCCCTTGCTGTTTAACTCAGGGCACTTCCTCTGACAGGAAGTCGCTGCATCACAGCTCCACAGTTTCCTGATAGGAAGGGTGAGATTGCTGCTTCGAGCGTGTGTGTGAGTTTAGTCGAGCGTATCACATTCCCTCATGTTCTTGAAGGCAGTGCTTGAGTTAAACAGCTGTCTTGTGCAGTCTGTCTGTTTGGGTGTTCTCAGATAAAGTGTATTTATGTCTGAAGTTATCTCATGAGATAGTTTTTGTCTTCTTCTTCTTTTAGATCCGCCTAACTTCGTCAGAGTTTCTTGTCGTGTGCCGAATCATATGAAAATCTACTGCTCCTGGGTACAAACTAAGACAACACACCTGCCCACGTTATACAGAACCTCCTACAGGTGCACTCTCATCTCCATTTGTGAATAATAATAATAATAATAATAATAATTTTAAAAAAATATTTATTTAAACAAGTGCCTATTTATTTATTTATTTATTTCATTGGTAACACTTTACAATAAGGTCTCATTTGTTAACATTAGTTATTGCATCAGCTAACATGAATTAACAATGTACAATATAATTTTAATAGCATTTATTAAGCTTTGTGGTGACACTTTAGCGAACACATATTCACTATTAACTACGACTTTTGCCTCAATAAACTCCTAATTTGCTGCTTATTATTGGTAAGGTAGTTGTTAAGTTTAGGTATTGGGTAGGGTTAAGGGATCTAGACTAAGTTCATTCATTAATGTGATTTATACTAATAAACGGCTAACATGTGAGTAATATGCATGATAATTAGCAACTAGTTAATAGTGAATAGTGTTCCCTAATCTACGTTTGATTTTAATAATGCATTAGTAAATGTTGAACTTAACATTAACTAAGATTAATAAATACTGTTTTAAGTATCATTCATGTTAACTAATATTATATAGTTAACTAATGTTAAGAAATGTCACCTTATTGTAAAGTGTTAGCATTTTATTAAATTTTTGTTGATATATACATTACCATTCAAAAGACTGGGGTCAATAGGATTTTTTTTTTTTTCTTTTTACAGTGACAAATTAATACTTTTATTCAGCAAACACATTGAATTGGTTAACGTGACAGTAAAGACATTGATAATGTTTGAACAAGATAAATTTGTTGAACATGTTAAATGTTTTATTCATCAAAAAATAAAAAATAAAAATATTTCTACAAAAAACAATATTGAATATATCCATTAAAATATTACAAAAATATATATTTCAACATTGATAATAATCAGAAATTAATAATCAGCATATTAGAAGGATCATGTGACCCTGAAGACTGGAGTTAATGATGCTGAAAATACAGCTTTGATCACAGCAATAAAATATTTTTAAATATTTTAAATTTTTAAATATATTCACATAGAAAACAGTTATTTTAAAATGTAAACTATGATTTTATGTTTGCTGTATTTTTGATCAAATACATGTATTTATTATTTATTTATTTCCTTCCTTCCTTCACTGTTTTCTGCAGTGTTAATAAAGGCAGAGAGGTGGAGCCCTGCGAGCAGGAGCACATTGGGGTGAATGAGTGTATGATTTCTAACCCACCGTTCTGGACCTCAAAGTTCCTGGTGAACATCACCGAAATCAACCCTCTGGGATCCAACTCCACCATCCTCCAGATAGATGCTCATGAACTCTGTGAGTTTGCCTTCATACTGTTAGCAAATGCATTGAATCATTTCATGTATTTTGATTTATATTATAAGAGAATTTTGAAATATATTTACACATGGCCACTTCCCCACCTCAGCAAGTATTGAGGACTGTTAAAAGGCTTGCTTTAAAGAGTTCACAATCTTTTGTTCTGTTTAATGTAATAAGAATGGATGTCTGTAATTGTGTGTTTGCAGTGAAGCCGTATCCTCCCGAGGACTTCCGAGTTCTTCAGGTGGAAGGTCAGCCCACTCAGTTACTGGTGCAGTGGAGTTGTCCTTCATCCTGGCCAGCTGAAATCCTGTCTGCTTTTCCCTTAACCTTCTCACTGCGCTACCGGCCGATCGGCTCCAACTACTGGTCGACAGTAAGAACCTTATACAAACAATCAACCTCAATTATTACTTATTAATTAGATAGAATGTGTATGTGGCAGAAGATATTTTGAAGAATGTTAGTAGCCATTGACTTCCATAGTATTTTTTTACTTACTACTATGGAAGTCAATCAACGCTTTGGTTACCAACATTCTTCAAAATATCTTCTTTTGTGTTCAACAGAAGAGAGAAATTCATACAGGTTTGGAAGAACATGAGGGTGAGTAAATGATGACAGATTTTTCATTTTTTGTGTCAATCATCCCTTTAAATTCGGAATAATTATGTTCTGTCATCAGTTACTCACCTTCACGTTGTTCGAACCTTTATTTAACCTAAAAGACAATATTTTTTGTCAATATAATGAAATTCATTGTGGTCCAAAACAACACTGGAACCCCTTTGACTTTCATTGTATGAGGAAAAGGTCATTTTCTTGGTTTACAACCAACATGCAACCCTCATATCATATGAGTCTTCAATAAACAGTCCTGTAGTCCAGCCCTCTCAGCACACACACACACACACACACACACACACACACACAGACAGT
>NW_015625569.1:101431-104221 GCF_001515625.1 Sinocyclocheilus rhinocerous
ACTCACACAGTGTTTTATAGGGACATTCCATAGACATAATGGTTTTTCTACTGTACAAACTGTATTTTCTAGCCCCTGACACAAAACTACAGGCTTTTTTACAAAAGTGCAAACCACTTAATTCTGTATGATTTATAAGCTGTTTTCCTCATGGGGACCAAAAAATATCCCCACAAGGTCAAAAATGATTAAATTATTATAATGGGGATATTTGGTCCCCATAATGTAGGCAATACCAGGCACAAACACTCATTAACTCTCACTAATGAACATAACTAGTGTCAATTAAATATGTAGTCAGAGGCATTATGCACCAGTGGCATGATTTGACCAGAAAATCATATTTTTATTTTAATAGTTGTATGTAATGTAATGTTTATATGTGTAGAAATCTTAGAAAACATTTTCCAGTTTGTATTATAATTATGATGCATGCATTTTTTTCATTGAGCTCATATTAATGAGATGGTAACACTTTAGCTTAGGGACCAAATCTCACTATTAACTATTTGCTAATTATCGTGCATTTTACTAACATATTTGCTGTTTATTAAAGCACATATTAATGTATTATTCTGCATGACCATATTTTAGATCCATTAATCCACCACATACCTAAATTTAGCAACTACCTTACTAAATATTAATAAACAGCAAATTAGGAGTTTATTGAGGCAAAATGTGTAGTTAATAATAGTTAGTTAATAGTGAGAATCGGTCTCTAAAGTGTGACCATTGAGAGACTAGATGGAATATTTCAGTAAAGTTCCATTAGTTAACATTAGTTAATGCATTAACTAACATCATTAACAATGAGCCATGCATTTATTGCAGTATTTATTAATCTGTTAATGTTAGTTAAGACAAAATACAACTGTTCATTGTAAATGTTTGACTAATCAGTCTAATAATATACAACTTTTGATTTTAATAATTCATTAATAATTAGTAAATGTTGACATTAACTAAGATTAATAAATGCTTTAGAGATATTTTGTTAGTTCATAGTAACTAGTGTAGTTAAATTGTGTTAACCTTATTGTAAAGTTTTTTAATATTCCAATTTTTCTACTTTAAAAAAATAAATTTGTCACGCCACATGGCCGTTTAAAATAAACGAGTCTAGTGAAATCAACATCCATATACAAATTAATTGTTTAAAAGAGGCTTCCGCCGTTTCATTAACTTGTGATCCACACAACCAATCACAAATAAATGAATATAAATGTACAAATATTTTTTTTTGAGAAGTGCTTTAATGTATTATATATTACCCATCATCCTTCAGATCCTTCAGATAGCTAATGTAATAGGAGTTAATCAAATCGTGCACAGCTAGCATGATGCTTCAGGATATTGGACTGTGTTCTATCTGATAAATCTAATAAAGGAAGATAATTATATTTGGATGTTGGCAACTCATGTTCAGAATGTTTTTTTGTTTTAATTGAATGAAACATGTCTTGTGGTTGAGTAGCACACAATGCACTACGATTCAGCCGTCTGTTTACATCAGTTTTGCAGTACAATAAAAAAACTAGCAGCAGAATAATGTTTTGTCCAGCAAAATGCATGCTGTCCACTGAGGGGGAAAGTAAATGAAATGATGAGCTTTGGATCTTCAAGGGGAAAACTGTTGAGGAAAACTTATTCTGACTTTTGAGCAGAACTGGTCATGAATAATTCAGAGGTAGTATAAATATATATAATTATATTTGTTTTGCAATTTTAGAGCCATTGGAAGAGCCAACAGAGGAACCGATGGATTTTAGCTTTCCATTTTTCAACTTGTCATTTCCAGTGAGGACGACAGACAAGTCTCCAGGTATTTGCTTGAAATTCATACTTCGTAAGTTGAAGGAATTCAACGAATTGTGTTCACACTGCAGCGTTGTTTCTCTGTTTGACAGTTTATCTTCCCACTGATAGTAAGTGAGAGGTTTTGGCAGGGATCGTTATACGCATTCACAGATTAAACACAAAGTATCAAATGCTTTTGAGATCTTAGCCAGAGTTTTTTTTTTTTTCTTTACTCCTAAGCGTTATCCAGATGGTTTGGTCTTGTTTGTGGTGGGCGGAGTTTTCCCCATCATCTGGCTCTGGCCAATCAAAGCGTGCCTGTCTTCCCTAATGCAGTCATGTGGCAGACCAGCATGACTCAGTCTGCTCTTCATTAGCTAACTGTTTCCAGGCCGTTTATTTATAACCATCTAGCATGTGAACACTCTCTACGATTGCAGGAGTCATATTTATCAGCTCAAGACTGGAATGAAGTTTATGTATTTGATTCATAAAGTACTCTAACAAAGAGCTTTTTTTTAAGAATGTGTGAAGGTACATTATGTAATGACTAGAAAAAAAAAATCATATATTTTTGAGCTCTTCAGAGTAGCCAGCCTTTGCCTGGACTAACTGAAGCATAAAAGCTTTGTTCACACAAGAATGTCTTCATTTCTGGAGCACTGTATGCTAACGACGGCAAAAATGAGGATGCTTATGATTGTAGGCAATTTTGAGGCAAACCAAAAATCTATTTAAATGAAATAACTTTTTATCACCTTAGGAAGTAAAAAAACAGATGGACATATTATTATTTTAAATAATATTTCTGTCTCAAGGCTCATTTAATTTGTTTCTTTTTCTTTCTTTTTTTTAAACTAGTTTAGAAATGCTATAACAGTAATATTTACAAAAAAATGTACAATCACTAAATAATATTGGTCTCATTTTCTTTTTTTTTTTTTTTTATTTTTTTTTTTTTTTTTTTTTTTGTTTTTTTTTTTTTTTTTT
>NW_015625569.1:104462-128105 GCF_001515625.1 Sinocyclocheilus rhinocerous
TTTTATTTATTTTTGTTGTTTTGTTTCATTTTGTCTTGTTTTGTTTTGTGTTGCTTTTCATTGTTTTTGTGTTTTATTTTTCTTGTTGCATGTATTTTTGTTTTGTTTATTCGTTTTTTGATTATTTGTGTCGTGTTTTTTGTGTTTGTTTTGTTTATTTGTGTTTTGTTTACATGTGTTTTATGTTGTTTTATTTGTGTTTTCTATTTGTATTGTTTTGTTTGTGTTTTGTTTTATGTTATGTTTGTGTTGTTGTATTGTTTTATTTATTTGTGCTTGTTTTTTCTGTTGTTTGTGTTTTGTGCTGTTTTGTTTATTTGTGTTTTGTGTTGTGTTTTATATTTTGTGTTGTTTTTGGTTGTATTGTTTTGTGCTGTTGTATTTATTTATTTTTTGTTTATTTGTGTCATGTTGTTTTATTTATTTGTGTTGTGTTGGTTTTTTTCTGTTGTTTTATTTGTCTTGTTTTGTTTTTTGTGTTATGTTTATTTGTTTTATGTTGTGTTGTTTTGTGTTTGTATGTGTGTGCGCATTGTTTTGTGTTTCATTATGTTTTGTTTTTTGTGTTTTGTGTTTTGTGTTATGTTTATTTGTGTTTTATGTTGTGTTGTTTTGTGTTTGTATGTGTGCGCGCATTGTTTTGTGTTTCATTATGTTTTGTTTTTTTGTGTTTTGTTTTTGCCTCAGATTCATCATTTCACCAGAACGGAAGCCTCGGACTGTTGATTTTGTTGGGTCTGTTTGCAGCGGTCATGGTGTCTGTGTTATTAACCGTCATCACACTTCTACGGTAAAAGTTGTGCTTCATTTACATTTATCCATATTTCGTAACTAAATCCATACAAACAGTTTGCAACAATTAGACAGAGACATGAGATAATCTTTTATCTGATCTCTTAATTGTTCCCTTTATAGGGTCAGACAGAGAAAACAGGACAATGTGAAGAAACAAGAACTGGCTTCCATGGTGAAGATGAAGTCCATACCGATCTAAAGTAAGCTGGCGTCATTCTGACATTCCGTCTGCTGTTTTGGCGATTGGCCCATCTCAGTTTAAACAGTTTGGAAGAGAAAGCATTCTAAACGATCCATTTATGGCTACTATGTTGATACTTTGAATCTATCATTGGTTGGCTGTCCTCTATTTTTACTGCACAGAAAACAAACTCAGTCAAAAATGCAGTCAACAAAACCAACTAGACTACTAGACTTTTCCTTAGATTCAAGAAAATCCATTCTGAATGGAAACCATCAAAAGGTCACATACACACTGCAAATTTTGAGAGTGAGAACAGCATATAAATTTGGGAGTGAATCCCCTAAATGATTGTTTCGGGTGTGTATGGAATATAATAGTCACTGCTGATGCTTGACATAAGAAATGTTTTGGCATCTTGCGGCTCTGAACAAGAAACAGCTTAATCCGTTAATTCTGAATAAGTAATATTAGCGACTTGAGATGATTTATTGTTTGTAAACCACCGTCAACAGGCGAGTGTGTTGTTTATGGTGTTGTGGAGTTGCTGCTTTTAAATAGCGCACTCTGTCTGTAGCGTAGTTTAATGTGGTTTGCAGATAGACCGCAGGACTGGTGTGGAGACAGTAATTTACAAACGAGTCAAGACAAATACCTCTGTTTCTTTATGTATTTAGCATCCTACCTCAGCCAAGTTGTTCAAAATAGACACCTATTTTTAAAATGACATAAATTTATATTTTAATCACTTAAAGTTCAGTTGTTTGTGTTATGTTAATTCCAATAGCAGCTAAAGAGTTCACATTAAAATAGTGAACGCATTGTAGAAATGGCTCATTCTGTTCGTTTAAGTGAGTAACGTTAACAAAGGGGGTGGAGTTTAGTGATCGACATGGAACTGAATTAACATAGGAATGGTTTTATCTATGATTGATATAAATTGGTTTTGCTGGTGTTGTTTGAATGAGGTCGTATGTGAGTACATGAGCTCTCAAAGAGGAGTGACGATCATATTTAGCTCATATAAAAAACTGTGAAGCTATTGATTAGGACAAAAACTGTGGTTTATAGCACATGATCCATTTACAGTCATAGCTAACTTACAGTCTACTTTATATGAGCTTTGAATGTTGTAAATTAGTGTAGCAAAAAACTGAAGAGGAACACTTTGAACTTTGCGACTTTTCATTCGTCTTTAGATCTGAATTTGTGACTCAAGTGGGAAAATGTGAAGATGTAAACATGATGATTTATATGAGAGATGTCTGCTCTATATTAGCCTGTAATCTTCTTGACTCTCCCACATGATGTAATAATTAATAGTTGAATGAAAATGAACATTGTCATTATTTACTCACTCTCATGTCATTCCAAGTATGTATGCAGTTATTTGTGTAGTTTTTTTCCACAATTCTAAGTTTACATTTTCACAATTTTCTGAAAAAAAAAAACAGTGAGTTTATATTACAATTTTTACATTTTTTTTTCTTTTTTTTACTCAGATATGGGAGTTTATATCTTGCAATTCTGTTTATATCTCCCTATTCTAACTTTACAAAGTATAATGTCAAAATTGTGAAAAAAAAGACAAAAAAGACGAAATTGACGCAGAATTGTGAGGAAAAAAGTGAGAAGTGTAAATGAATGAATGAATGAATATATATATATTTTTCTTTTTTTTTTTAATAAATCGGCATTCATTGTCAAAATTGTGAAAAAAAAGACGAAATTGACACAGAATTGTGAGGAAAAAAGTGAGAAGTGTAAATGAATGAATGAATGAATATATATATATTTTTCTTTTTTTTTTTAATAAATCGGCATTCATGCTTCATAAGACATGAGGGTGGATAAATTATTATAAAATTTGTATTTTTGCATGAACTGTTCCAATGACTGGCTTTCTGACTTTTTTTCCCCCTTGCAATTCTACGTTTACATTTTCACAATTTTCTGTAAAAAATAAAAGAAGTAATTGTGAGTTTATCTCACAATTCCAACTTCTCAGAATTGAAGATATCTCACAATTTATTTATTTTTTTTTCCAAATTTTCAAATATTTGTTTTCTTTTTTTTCTCAGATATGGGAGTTTATATCTTGCAATTCTGTTTATATCTCCCTATTCTAACTTTACAAAGTATCACATGTCAAAATTGTGAAAAAAAGACAAAATTGACGCAGAATTGTGAGGAAAAAAATTTTTTTTTTTCTTTTTTTTAATAAAACAGCTTTCATACTTCATAAGACATGAGGGTGGATAAATGATTATAAAATTTGGAAGTAGACTTTAGTAGTAGTAGTAGTAGTAGTAGTATTTTATTACTTAAACAGAAGTTTTAGGACAATATAAATATTATGTTCAAAGCAAATATAAAATATACAACAAATATACATATATACAACACGCTACTGCTCAAAAGTTTGGGGTCAGTAAGATTTTTAATGTTTTTGAAAGAAGTCTCTTCTGCTCATCAAAGCTGTATTTATTTGATCAAAAATACAGTAAAATAAGTAAAATCGTGAAATATTATTACAATTTAAAATAACATTTCTATTTGAATATATTGTCAAATGTAATTTATTGCTGTGATCAAAGCTGAATTTTCAGCATCATTACTCTGACATGATCCTTCAAAAAATCATTCTAATATGCTGATTATTTTCAAAAACTGGTGTGCTGATAAATATTTTTGTGAAAACCATGATAAATCAAAACAACAGCATTTGTAATGTTATAAAATGTCTTTACTGTCACTTTTGATAAATTGAATGCGTCCTTACTGAATAAAAAAATATGCATTTCATAAATAAATGTTAATAATATAAACTGACCCCAAAATGTTGAACTCTAGTTTTGTTTAAAACATTTCACATTGTGTTTTGTTACAGAACCGTTGCTCTAAAAGAGTTTCATTTTGTGGTTTACCTCTAGATTTGAGAAGTTGGCCGTCTCCAGTTCGGCCCTCATAGGGCATCAGTATATAGGGAATCAGCATTACCCACAATCCACCTCTCCTCTCGGCCTCTCAGAGTCCCGTGAACTGTGAACATGTACAGTCTCCAATGTAGCACAATGCAATGGAAAAAACACAAGGAATTCCTTACTCCTTTACTCTTCTCCTTTCACAGCAAATTCTTGGACAATGAAAAACATCTTTTTATATTGCTCTTTTCCTTCCGATATTCACCGCACTCCACTGGACTCCACTTCTGACACACGCTGTGCTGTGAAAAGGCATTTGGCCGGACACACGGGGCATTATGGACACTCTTTCACCTTTAGACAGCTGCTATCTTTGGAAGACAGAAGGTTGGCTGTCTCGGCGCTCCAGCGAAGGAAGCGTAGTCTTTCTGTGGAGAGACAAAGACTGCTTTGTCTTTCTTCCAGCGAGATTTCTTCTCAGAAAGCGCCGCTCAAAACAGGTGGACACATCTGCAGTTGATTGGCTTCGTCTGGTGAGTTCCCAGCCAGATGTGGCATCTAAAGCATCGCGTTCTCAATGCGATAAATGCGTTTCGTTTCTCTGGACTGATTGAATGGAGACATGAATGTAAATCAGTCTTACGGTGTCACATTTGTAAGGTGATTAAAGCTGATTGTTTCTATGTTGAAGCTAGTAGATATTCACAATATGAAATTCTATCGAAGCTCATCTATAAAATGATATCGCTATACATTTATGCAGTTATATTGTATGATAGTTTGTATACAGCATACTGTTCTGTTGTACATTGCTCTCCAGTGACATAAAGCTCGATGCATGCGTTTTTTGTAATTCTTTGAAAATATATGATTTTATTGAATGATAAGATTTTAGTATGCATATCCTTCCTATAGGTACAAACAAACAAAAATAAGGAACGTTGTCCAAAGAAAGACATAAAGTGGTTAATGTCTGGAATATGCATCTATGGAAGCTTGTTTTTTTTTATCCATGGGAAAACAGTAATTCTGACTTTTTTTTAATCTCGCAAATCTGTTTTTTTCTTTTTCTCGCAATTCTGGCTTTTTTCCCCCTCGCAATTCTACGTTTACATTTTCACAATTGTTTGTAAAAAATTAAGTAATTGCGAGTTTATATCTCACAATTCCAACTTCTCAGAATTGAAGATATCTCACAATTTATTTAATTTTTTTTTTCAAATTTTCGAGTTTATATCTTGCAATTCTGTTTATTAGGGCTGGGCAAAAAAAAAAATCGATTTTTCGATTAATCGTTTTATATTTTTTTTTTTTTAAAAAGGACCCCTACAAAAAAAAGTATAGGTTTAAAATACAGGCATGTGGTTCTTAATTAATTTTTATTAATTCACCATTTGTAAACTGATGTTTACTGTTAATTTTTTAGAAATATCAATAGCATTTGTATTAAAACTATATTCACTGAATGTAATCAAAAAATTAAGAATCGAATCGAATCGAGAGCTTGCGAATCGAAATCGAATCGAATCGGGACATCTGAATCGATACCCAGCCCTACTGTTTATATCTCCCTATTCTAACTTTACAAAGTATCACGTCAAAATTGTGAAAAAAAGACAAAATTGTGAGATATAAACTCAAACGCAGAATTGTGAGAATAAAAAGTCAGAAGTATGAATGAATGAATTTAAAAAAAAAATGTCTCTCCCTATCCGGTGGTAAGCTTCCATAGGTACCTTTTTTTAATCAATTTTTTTTTTTATCAAAATGTTTTTTATATCACATTCTAAAAAACACAAATTCCTATTCTGGCTTTTGCACCAAATTATATATTCATTTGTTTTTTTTTGTTGATAACAGCAATTTTACATAAAGACCAAAAGTTTAACTAAAAAATAACTTGGGTTTTTAGTTTTAGGATTTTTACAGATATGTCACTGTGATTATTTCTTCTTGATAATTCATTGAAGAGGTGTTTTTTGTACATTTCTTCATGCATTTTTGCACCATTTGCTCATAACCTCTGCCGTCCGTGTGCCTTAACGTTTCACCAGCAAGATGATTTGTGTTTCAGTAGTATTCATAACGCACGTGGCCTATGAGATTGGTGCTCTGATAATACTTCACTTTAAGATAGATTGTGATTGAACAGTGAATCATTGTAAGAAAAGGGGTTTTGTTTTGTCGGTCATATGTGAGACTATACTCTTGGTTTAGCCGGTCATATATTCCTCTGTCCCTGCTCTGATTAAAGTCGTCCTGCGTGTGAGAGTATGTTCATTTAGGCTGAAGTTTGGATTTGATTGACTTGATGATCAGTAACATCCAGTAAATCGCTGGTTCTCAACTGGTTTTGTTTCAGGACTCTGTTAAATGGGACATCCAACGCAGTACTAACCCTCATGTTGTGTTCCCGTCATTTTGACCTGGAAAGGATTTTCTTTTTCCCAAAAATGCTACTTTAATGTTATTGCATTGGACTAAAACTTGCTGACTTTGCTCACACAGGATATAACGATTTCCTCCCCCCAAAAATGGATGATTTTGGGATTTATTTCCCACCCAAAATAAAAAAAAAGACCAGCCTACAAAAAATTGCTTATAGATTTATTGTTATTTTATGTTATTGCCAAATATTGGATTACATTTTTTGTGTACTTGTTTTCTTTCAATTCTCACAGCTTTTGTATTTCTTTTTGCAACTGCTTGCTTGTAGACCTCATTGGTCTGAGCTTATGCATCAGCTTATGAGTGAATCAGTTTTTGAGTGAACATTGCCAAAATTATCCACAAATACATTTTATTTTTTGGCTCAAAAACTGTGCATTAACCCAGATCAACAAGACCTATGATCAATCAAGCCTGTGCTGATTGAAAGAAAACAAATTGATAAAAAGGGGGAATCCAAAATTTGATAATAATATAGAATAATTTATAAGCAGTTGGTTGGCTGGGTTTGTAATTTATTAATCCCCCCCCCCAGTTTTAAATGTATTTTATTTTATTTTTCATTTATTTTATTTTTAACAGCATAAGGCCTAAATTTTATAATAATTTGTAAGCATTAAAAAAAATCAGTAATTTAAGATTATTTTTCCCAGTTTTAAATTTTTACTTTATTTTTACTATTTATTTTATTTTATTTTTAACAGCATACGGCCTAAATTGTAGAATAATTCATAAGCATTTAAAAAAAAAATCAGTAATTTAAGATACCTTTTTTTTTCTCAGTTTTACATTTTTACTTTATTTTTACTTTTTATTTTATTTACTTTTTAATTTATTTGATTTTTAACAGCATAAGGCCTAAATTGTATAATAATTTATAAGCATTAAAAAAAATCAGTAATTTAAGATTATTTTTTTCCCAGTTTTAAATTTTTACTTAATTTTTACTATTTATTTTATTTTTAACAGCATAAGGCCTAAATTGTAGAATAATTTATAAGCATTTTAAAAAAAATCAGTAATTTAAAGTTCTTTTTTTCCCCAGTTTAAAATTTTTACTTTATTTTTACTATTTATTTTATTTACTTTTTAATTTATTTTATTTTTAACAGCATAAGGCCTAAATTGTAGAATAATTTATAAGCATTTTAAAAAAAATCAGTAATTTAAAGTTCTTTTTTTCCCCAGTTTAAAATTTTTACTTTATTTTTACTATTTATTTTATTTACTTTTTAATTTATTTTATTTTTAACAGCATAAGGCCTAAATTGTAGAATAATTTATAAGTATTAAAAAAATCAGTAATTTAAGATTTTTTTTTTCTCAGTTTTACATTTTTACTTTTTATTTTATTTACATTTTAATTTATTTTATTTTTAACAGCATAAGGCCTAAATTGTATAATAATTTTAAAAAATCAGTAATTTAAGATACCTTTTTTTTCTCAGTTTTACATTTTTACTTTAGTAGTAGTAGCCCTTTATTTTTACTTTTTATTTTATTTACTTTTTAATTTATTTGATTTTTAACAGCATAAGGCCTAAATTGTATAATAATTTATAAGCATAAAAAAACAGTAATTTAAGATTATTTTTTCCCAGTTTTAAATTTTTACTTTATTTTTACTATTTATTTTATTTTATTTTTAATTTATTTTAAACAGCATAAGGTCTAAATTGTGGAAAAATTTATAACCATTAAAAAAAAAAACAGTAATTTAAGGTTCTTTTTTTCCCAGTTTACAATTTTTACTTTAATTATTTTTGCTTAAATATATTTCATTTTATTTTACAGCAAAGGCCTAAATTTGTTTATCATGCAAAGTAAACAAAAATGATTAAATTCAAATATGGAAATGTTTTAATATAGCCATAAACTGCTCAGGCACAACAACACACAAAATATTCACTTTTCTATGCGTTGGGAGCCATAAAAATAAACTCCACTAATCGTTTAATACATATTTCATAGTTTTTATTTTATTTTTTATTGTGTGCCATGCGTTTGTGATATGCACACTTGTATGGTTTGTTGCATCTTATTTTTCGCATTCAGCACGTTTGGGTCGTGACCAGTTGAGAACGGCTTCAGCAAAGCATCTGAACACTGAAACACGCTAAAAATATCTTCTTACCGCTGATTCTTTATTTTTAGCCCTCTATGGTATGATTCCATCTGTAAACGCACTCATTAATGGCTGTGTGTTACAGTCACTCCACACTGACCATCAAGTCTTGCATCAGAGAAATTCATTCTGGCGCTGAAGGAAACTGATGCACGATTCCAGAAAAGCTAACCAAAGCAAACAAGCCAATCGATCAGCAATCATCTGTTACTGGCAGGACGGAGAGACTTTATACTTCAAGCAGGACAGGTTCTTGGAGAAAAAATGTGTATATTTCCCGCTTCCTCTCTGCAATTTTTATAATGTTGCATGTATGACGTCAAATCCAGATGTATTCGTATAAGATTGGACTACTGTTGCCTGTCAAATAGGGGAAGGTGAACATAAAGGCATTTGCAGTAAATGTGTATGTATATATATATATAATTTTTTTTTTTTTTTTCTGTACAACATAAGCTGTTTTATTATTCCTCTGTCTATATTTTTGTGAAATAAACGTTATTTTATCTGAAGAAAACGTCTGTTTGTTGTCAGATTGGTGACTGATCTCTTCATCTGTTTGTTTGCAGTGGAAAATTCAGCATCTCTTCCAATCACTCGTACAGATTTACAAATATTTAATCATGAAAATCAGGCCAGGGATTTAGTAGCTTGTTGAATTTATACAGCTAAAGTACTGTTACTCGGCCAAGGCTCTGGTGAAATCATATACCTCCAATATTTGAGTGTCTGTGGGGATTTACACCTTATATTGACTTAAATCACATAATCCTAATATTTACATGTTCACCTCAATCATTTCTGCTGCAGATCAAGATGTGGATTATGGGGTTTCAAACAATGTCAATGACTGCATCAGGTTAGTTTTGGCCATCTGGGCAATGGACTAAAGCCAGTGGGATACAAAAAAGGCTTTCTTTTTTTTTCTCTAAAGGATTTGAGTGAACGTAAAAGTCCTGTTTAAGTCCACTAATTTAACTAAAATATTTTACCTTTAATTTTTCTCAATCATAAAAGTCACTAAACATTGTATTAACATATTTATTAAATGGCTGTGACCATATTAATCTTAACTTTTCATTATGTTAAAATATTAAGTTATTATTATTATTATTGCTGTTGTTATTATTATTACATTTATTTTATTTTATTTTGTCTTCAGATAATAGATATCTGAAACTTTTTTCTATTTGTTGATAGGGGTTTTGTGGACACAACAGGATATTTAGATTTTTTTACATAATAATAATAATTATTATTACATATTATTGTCTTCGGATAATAACAATCTGAACTTTTTTTCTATTTATTGAGGGGGGATTTGTGGACAGCAAGGCATTTAGATTATTATTATTTTTTTTACATATTATTATTATTATTATTATTATTATTAATGGTTTTATTTTTTTTCCCTTTGGATAATAGTAATATGAAACTTTTTTTCTATTTGTTGATGGGGGATTTGTGGACAGCAGGATACTCAATAATTATAATAATAATAATAAATTATTTCCTGAATAGTCTGTGAATTACATTTCAAACATAATTATTCAGCTATAGGTTGAGTGGAATAATTGAATAGGACTTCATAATTTATGACCATTATGCCATTCATTAAAGATATAGTTCAACCAAAAATGAAATTCTGTTATCATTTCCTGGGTCAATATCACCATAGAGTGCCTTTCAACCCTCACAATACTCAATCATTTTGGTTTTAATTTCCCATTTGATGTATGCCATATCATAAATAGTAGACACTCAAGTGTAGAAACATATTAGCTGAGCTCCCACACATCTTTTTAAATAATTATGGGCCATTATTCGAAGCATAAACCATAAGATATGTCCACCCTGTCATGGACATATATATATATTACTGTTAAATACGTTTTCATTGCAAAAGTAAGATGCATATTATATTTTCTGAAAGGTATGATGTCCCTTTCCTAAACAGGGTTATTTGTTTGCTTTCAAATTATAAATATATAAAATATTTTATGTAAACCATGTGTTTTTAAAGAAACTCGCACATGCATTTTTTTCTTATTTGGAGAAAACTGTGATATTTGGATGCAGTTTTTTGTTTGCATGTTATTGCCCCCACACCTAGCTATTGAACACACTGGATTATATAGATATGACTGAATTATTATTTAAAATATTATTGTAAAATATCAAGATGACAGGGTAGACCAGCACATGACGGGGTGGACACATAATGCAGAGCACACAAAGAAACAATGAAACATTTATTCAACTTCGAAAAAAATTTATAAAATATTAAATAATACAATTACATCCTCAATCACATTGATATGCCATGAATGCTATGTCCACCCTGTCATGTGTATGTCCACTCTATCGAGGACATTTTGGTGGACATTTTGAGCTTCATTTAGCATATTAGCTTACAACAAACTGTGACTAGCTAAATAGTTAGTCTGGTTGTTGAAGAGAATTATTGAAAAGTCACCAACTTACCTCAGCCGTTGAAATTCCCGCCACTGAAGAGACAAAAAATCTGTTGTCCTGATGTCACTAAAGGGGATGGCCTTTCCTTAAAGGGGCGGATTCAATATGACAGGGTGGACAACCACTCAAGGGACATGGACAAACTCTTCTTTTTTTTTATTAAATAAAAATATAGTTTTTATTACCAAATGATCAATACACTCAAATTGAGTAATCTCGTATTTAACAAAATATTAATAGGAGAACAACATTTTTACATTTTATGATTTGACATGTAGGATGTAAGATGTAGGTGACTTTGTTCCTTCAGTAGAACACAAACGAAGATTTTTAACGAAGATTTTTTAAACGGGGAGTCATCTCAATTATCACCAGTAAAGTATTGAGTGCCGAAAGGATCTGTCCTAGGTCCTCTGCTATTTTCAATATACATGTTGCCCCTTGGTAATATTATTAGAAAATACGGGATTAGTTTCCACTGTTAGGCTGATGATACTCAACTATATATCTCAACAAGACCAGATGAAACTTCTAAATTATCTATGAGTTATGTACAGGACACCAAAAGGCACCCTACAATGATACTGACCCTCCTCCTTGTTATATTTTGATGAACGCTCAACACTGAGACATTTCTTTCAAAATATCTTGTTTCACAGAAGAAAAAAAAATCAGGTTTAGAATGACATGAGGGTGAGTAAATGACAGAATTTTCCTCTTTGGATAAACGATCCCTTTAATACGCTCCTTGAGTTCTCTCCAGCGCTGGAAAGCTGATCCGATATTTACACGGGTCCTACTTCTTGCCTTATCGTTCCGCAGACGTTTTCCTCTTTTGTTTTTCATCCGCCATCTCTATCTTTCTGTCGCTTGGCTCGGCTAATCTCCGTCCCATGCACTGAAAGCTCTCTCCTCCACATCACGAGTAGACATGCCCCTTATTGCTAATTGGCTACAAGTTTGTTTTGCTATTCGGCCCGAATCAGTTTTCTAAAGTGTTTTTGAAAAATCACATACCCTACCTTTAAGGGTGGCATCTTCCCCTACTATTACCTTGACTTAACCATGATTATTTTTTTTCCCCTAAATTAATGCCTGACAAGACAATTCAATTTTCAAATATATAAAGTAGAGCTTCATTATGGCTTCAAAGTGGAAGGAATCAGAAACAATAAAAGACAGAAAGCCATTGAAACAGAAGTGCATGTGTAACTTTAGTGAGTTTTCAGAAATAAATAATGCTTTCAGTCATTTCTTGACTATGCAATCAACACCACATCGACAAATCAATATTATGTGCAAAAAAAGCGTATAAATAAAATAAATATTTACAACAATTACAGTAAAAAAAAAAAAAAAACGGAAATGAATTTATAAAGGGTCATGGATAAAGTCGGTCTACAGCTCCCTCTGCAGGTTTGAAAAGGCCTCTACAACTGATTTAGACATTAGGCATCAAACCAACATATAACTTAACATTGCTTCCCTTATTACCATAACAAATTAATAAATGCACAGTTGTATCATTGCTTCTGAAAATAAGCATATGAGCACACGTTTCCACTGCTGTAATTCAGGGCTTCCTGATGCAGTAAAAAATTTTTTAAATGCAGCTGTTTTATATGCACCACCAGTCAAAAGTTTGAAAACACATGACATTTTATACTCCATAAAAATATTTATGTATAATGACGGAAATTAGTTTTGAGCCCATTTAAGCATTGCCCAAACTAACATTTCTGAAATTGGGTGGATAGTGAATCTAGACAAAATGGGGCAACAAAGATAAAACACAAGATTTAATTTACCATTTTTAGGCAGAGTATAATCCCTGTACGAAATTGAAAATATTAACCAAGAACATAATCCAAAACTTTTAAGTGGTAGTATACATATGCAATACTAAATCAACTATACATTGTACTGTAAACACTAATATTGAACAATATCTGATTTAATTGGACCTGGAAAAAAAGCCAACGTGAATATTTAGTCCAAGATCTGTAGCCCAACAGCAGTTTGAACACGTTTTGTCTTTGTAGCTGCTTACTTGACAACAATTTTATTTATTAAAGCAACTATGATGGCACACAACTGAATAAAAAACAAAATTAAAGAAATAGTTGACTCAAGAATGAACAAAATGTACTCACCCCTCAGGTCATCCAAGATGTAGATGAGTTTGTTTCTTCATCAGATTTGGAGAAATGTAGCATTACATCACTTGCCCACCAAAGGATCCTCTGCAGTGAATGGGTGCCGAATTTCATATGTTAAACCGTTTACTCTTCTCTATCTAAAATAACACGTATTCCAGTGAAAAGTCATCTTGTCTGAATCAGGAGAGAAATCTGCACAGATCAAGCACAGTTTACAAGCCAAAACAAATATGTTGGTGGTTTTTTTTTTATGTAAGAGGACAACACTGGAGGAAGCGTTATTATGGATTATAGACTAATATTTTGGCCTGAAATAACAGTTGAAAGTTAAAATGTCCCACCAAAGGATCCTCTGCAGTGAATGGGTGCCGAATTTCATATTTTAAACCGTTTACTCTTCTCTATCTAAAATAACACGTATTCCAGTGAAAAGTCATCTTGTCAGAATCAGGAGAGAAATCTGCACAGATCAAGCACAGTTTACAAGCCAAAACAAATATGTTGGTGGTTTTTTTTTTATGTAAGAGGACAACACTGGAGGAAGCGTTATTATGGATTATAGACTAATATTTTGGCCTGAAATAACAGTTGAAAGTTAAAATGTCTTAATGAATGCGTTTCTTACAAACATGCAGCTTTTCACTTCACAAGACATTAACTGCTGGACTGGAGTGGTGTGGATTACTTGTGGATTATTGTGCTTTCATCAGCTGCTTGGACTCTCATTCTGACGGCACCCATTCACTGCAGAGGATCCACTGCTGAGCAAGTGATGTAATGCTACATTTCTCCAAATTTGATGAAGAAACAAACTCATCTACATCTTGGATGACCTGACGTTGAGTCAAGAAGTTAAATTGCAGTGTGTATACAAAGACAGTTAATAACAGTTCAATTTAATCACGTAAAAGTTATAAATGATTTGGAAATAAAGCTTCGGTTTGGAAATAAAGTCACCAAGTCATATTTACAGTTATTTCAAAGCCTGTCTAAAAAGGCAGCAATAACCTTTTTTAACAAGAGAAAGTATTTCCATTTTCCGTACCATTTTAAAAGGTTTATACTTAAGGACTTTTCCAAGTGAAACTAGACCTACCAGTGTTTTTCTGCTTTTTAAATACACTACAGAAAGAATAACGTCCTTCAAGTACACCTACAGTGATCCTCAACTGCAAATACACAAGCACAAAGACCATCAACACATCCATTCTCAATGCCTATTCCTGGACGCACGACACACCATGACACATCATGAATCAAGTCTGCGGCTTCCTTCGGAAAATAAACGCAATAAAATGACATTATTTGAATAGACAAGTCTAAACCACTAAGCTAAATGTGACAACACAATGCTGAAGCTTTTAAACTTAGTAAGAGTGAATCCAGACCGACTAAACTAGGGCTGGGCGATAATATCCAACATCCATTCTGTTGGTGATATAAATGACCGCACTAGTTTTTAAAGCACTTTTTATTTAGCTATTAAATATGTTATTTTAATAGATTCACAATCTTTCCTTTTAAGAATTAAAACAGATATTTGAATAATATTTTTTATTACATTTCAATAGCAACAATGGCCTTAAGATGTGGTCACATTCACCGCTGTTGCACAAATTTTCATGAGTGAAATCCAGTCATTTCAACAGGAATCAACAACGCAATCTCACGACCAATTCGTATGTATTTTATGAGGTGGCTAATTCGTACGACCTCACTCGTACGATTTTGTACGATTTGTCTAGAATCTTTTTTTTTATTTTTTTTATCGCCCAACCCTAATCTACATCATCATACATATTAAAATATTCACAGTAAATACAACCTGATTTCACACTGATACCTGAATGACCACAGTAGTTAAAAGTATCAAACGTACTGCCAATCTCTCAAGGAATAAGGACGAATTATGTTGGAATGGCAATGAGGCAGAGAAGAGCTAATGGAAATATTTCCAGTGCCAAATTTTTGCTGGGAAAAAAAATCAATAATTGAATAAATAAAGAGCCCACAATCAAGCCAGTGTTTCAGACGTCTATGGCGACTCCGTGTTTGATGGAGATCATGTCTCTGGTGCCGGTCAGATACATGAGCACCGAGCACAGGTGAGGCAGAGTGGCTGTGATGGTGACGTACAGCCAGTAAGAGATGGGCGCCGTGTTTCCAAACGGACACACCCAGAGACCGTGCCGAACGCCGTCGCGGATGTGGTCTCACTCGTACGATTTTGTACGATTTGTCTAGACCCCAGTGACGGGCAGGTTAGGCGTAGATCAATCGTACAAATGTATATGAATTGTGCAACTCTTAAGATACGTACGATTTAGCGAAAATCGTAAGAATTTGTACGTGGTCGTACGAATTAGTCACCTCGTAAAATATGTATGAATTGCCATGAGATCGGGTTGCACGATCAGGAGGGCAAAAGATTTCCTCGCGCAGATTTCGCAACAGGTTCAAGTTGGTCATGTGACTCTGTCACATTAACTGACAAAAAAAAAGCTATTGACAACGGTCTTTTTTTGCCAAAATTTCACTAACATGACCACACAATCGTAAATTAGAAAGTGAATTAATTCACAACTATAAATTAGCAATTTGTTTTGTTTGTTCATCACTCAAATTTCTCATCAACGTCTTAGTGTGGCGTTTTAGTATGTTGTTTATTACTTTATACTGTTATATTGATGCATATGAAAAAAAAAATTTAGATATTAACAATCATTAAATATTATCTACTTGGCAACAATGAGAATTTAAATCCAGATCAGCAAATATAGAAATTATATTTTCAAAATGAACTCCATTTTGAACCATATTTCACATATAGAAAACTAACTAATTCAGAGTATATGCATAAGTATACTTACTAGAGTATAGAGTATACTTACTTGTTCTGAATTATTTTTTATTATTAAATATCTGTGTTTCCAAATGGACACACCCAGAGACCGTGCCGAACGCCGTCGCGGATGTGGTGCGACGCCAGCGTGATGAACAGCATCCAGGGCAGGGAGCACCAGGAGTCCTTGAGCCGGCAGGCCCACATGAGGAGGCGCAGAGAGAAGCAGAGCGCTGGGATCAGGGTGGAGCAGTGCAGCGGAGGCCTGTGCGGCAGATTCACAGCAGCCTGCACAAGTACACAAACTTCAGTTAAAACGGCAAGTTTTTAACTTGCACTGATCTATGTGACAATCACTTTAGAGTGAATGTAGCTTTAAGTCACTGATGCCATTGCAGAAATGCATTATTTGCAGTCAGCCATGATCATTTTATCCTAGGGTTGCACGATTAATCGACATTAAATTGAAATCGCGATTAGGCGCGACTTGTCAGGGAAGCATGGTTCTGTGATCAGTAGTAAATCTCCAGCCAAAGGCCAGAGGGCACTCTCGCATGGAAACTCCAAATATGGTTTATCCGAGTTAATCTTATTATAATTTAATTAGTGCTGTCAAACGATTAATCACATCCAAAATAAAAGTTTTTGTTTACATAATATATGTGTGTGTACTGTGTATATTTATTATGTATATATAAATACACACACATGCATGTATATTTTTAAGAAAAATGTGTTATATTTGTATATTACATTTATTTATATATAATATAAATTATGTAAGGAAGCGGAGTGGCCGTTACACCTCGGGTGTGCATTATTTTTCTAATAAGTTAACGGCCCGGAGCCAATTATTCCACTTATACTACGGTTGCCACACCTCAAGACATCGATCAGATTATATATTTCAAGGCATCCGTCTGGTTTTTGTACTTAAAATGCTATTGTGAGTAGGATTAGTTTCTTCCGCATCTCATCCAACGCCTCCGTTGCTAATTCCAAAACGTCATTTTAGACCTAGTAATGGAGGCTTGAGCCGTTGATAGCACAGTATGTGTAGAGTATGTGCTTTACATACATAATAAAACATAATTTTGTGACAAAACATGGAAATAATCTCTCGTTTTTATCCTATTGCTTACTATATTTATTTGTTTGGCCAGTGTCATTGTGGGTTTTGGTTATTTTGCTGTTGTAAGCTGTAAAGACCTTTGAAATAACTGAAATCATTTGGCGAAGTGATATTTACATGTAATTCGGTCAAGAGCTGCCTGGAACTACGTTCGCCGTGCGTTCCCTGAAAATAATTGCACACCTTAGAATGATCGAACACCGTCAGTCAATCAGATGCAAGCATTCAACGGCCCCGTAGTATAAATAAATATAAATACATACATGTAAATATTTTCTAAATATATACTGTATGCGTGTGTCTTTATATATGCATAATAAATATACACAGTAGAGTACACACACATATATTATGTAAACAAAAACTTTTATTTGGGATGTGATTAATCGCGATTAATCGTTTGACAGCACTAAATTTTATATAAGTATATAATACATATACAAGTACATAAGAATGCAATGCTAATCGACATAGCCTTTATCACTAGATACTATGAAATATGTTGTGTCCCCTATTCTGCGTAAGAAGCCACATCATCTCACAGAAGGATTTATTTCAAACACTCGACTGACGTTATGAAGTGAGTTTGGAGTAAAAACATGTTATTAAATGTGGTATTTTCAAGTGCTTTCAGATGGAGCAGCATTTACTACACAGAGCCGTAGTTCACCGAGAAGCTACGCAAACAGCTTTCATAATTGCATATCCAAATTAATCAATAAAGTAGCAAAAAACTAACAAACAAACAAAAAAAAATCAAGATGTAATCTGTCTGAAGTCAAAGAAATATTAAAAATACCTTATATATGGCCTAAAACACAAATATTGGGTTGGACAACTGGGAGCATTCGAGTCAAAAAGGTTGAAAATCACTGGTCTTAGACACTCTCCAATTCCTAAAACAACTAATTTAATAATTGAAACAGTAAGATTATTAATAAATATGCTCGCAATTTGCCAGTTTGAATTATTCTGAACTCATTGAATCTATTAGAGAGGTTATTGAATAGTTTGTCATTCCACAGAAGAAATTCATGTACGTTTGGAATGGCATGAGGTTAGTTAACGATGGCTGCTTTTTCTTTTTGGGTGAACTATCCATTTAAGGTTCATCAGTGTTATTACTGATTTGTTGTTCATATGATAAAAGGTACACCAGTTTTAAATAATATACATTTACAATTCCAATATCAACAGCACAAAGAAAGAAACACATGTCTCATTAATTACTGACCTATTTTAAGCTAACAAACCTGTCTGTTTTACGTGAAGCTTGAGGAGTATTGATCACGGTCAGCCTATTGATTATGTTTACATTTAGACGCTGACGTCTCACTAACAAAGAGTCTGATGATGAACCACTGTTGTGCTTGCTGGTTAAAATAAATCTATTCAGAAATGTTTCAATTTGAAGCTTTTGAATCTTCCTTGGCATTTTTGCAAGCCAGGCTTGGACATGAAATCATCTTTTGCAATCATCTTTTTTTCTTTGAAATTTTGCAAATAAAAAAGATCTCTTGTCAGAGATGTATGAAACACAGCTCACACAGAAGCCACTTTCAAACAAAACAGCTTTCTGTTGGTCACCACAGCGAATTTGCATGACCAACTTGAACCCGATATGAACTCTGTGTGAGGAAATCCTTTGCCCACAAGCAAAAATTTCTGATTGTGTGTATTTGACTGAAAATAATTGATTTCACTCATAAAAATTTGCCAAATTAAATGTTAAAAAGTTGTTAGATTAACATGACAAGTGACAAACAGAATCTGGTTGCTTTCTAATTGGCTGTAATTGTATAAGTTTTAGGGATGTAATGATTAACCGCGAGCCGGTTGAAAATCGATTTAAATATGTGACGATTTAAATCGGTTGAAATGCTAAACAAATTGCGATTCAGTTAGGGGTAAGAGTTTATATGAATGTATGTCTGAGGGGAACTTACTGTCTTTCGATGGTATTTTTTCTTTTCCTCTTGCCTCTGTATAATGCATATTAAAGTTCATAAGTGCAGCGCTGCTTTGTTTTTTGGGTGTTAGTATCAATATGTTAGTCTTAAGGTTATCTATACTTATTTTGTTTATATGAAGAGATTTATTTTATTTGTGTTACTTATTTATTTGATTTGGGGCTTGTTTTAAAATTTAAAAAAAAAAATTGTTTTGTTATTTACATTATATTTAAATTTTGTTAATTAGCAAACGCTTTTATCCAAAGCGACTAACAAATAATATATAGTATATTATTATAGTGTTATATTTCGATTTCACAAAGAAATGTACAGTATTTTGTCCAAGCAATAATAAAAGGACACATTTAATTTATAATTTGTCTGAATATGAATACTGCATGTTCTGCGTGTCTCTCAATGAATGGGGCAGACTCGTGGTTTAATTTACTACACATACATACTGAAGCGCGTGTGACACTCGCGGTGATTTCAGCGTCTGCCATCTCACTTAATGAGAAGGTAAACACATGAACAACATCTCCAGAACAGTCACTTCATGAGCATTTAACCCTTTAATTTGAGTAAAGCTATCTGTTGAATTAAAATACACTACACAGAATTTCTGGGAAAAAAACAAAAAAAACAAAATTTGTCATAGGGCTATTGTTATATTAAATTTTAATGAATTAAGTTGTTTTTATGCATACAAATAATTAGACATACTTAAACAGAATTTGGTAACACTAAAAACAGAATGTGAGAAAAAAAATAAACATATTTCATAGGGCCCTAAAAATGTACTTTTTGTTCAACTTTAAATAAACTGATGTTAAATTGTGTAAGTTTCATGACTTTAATTAATTAGGAAAGCTTTTTTATTTAATTGAAAGCATTTAATTTAACCATTAAAAAGGGGTCCAGAAAAATTAAAACAGAAAAAAAAAATGGAACCCAGAAAAAATAAAGATAAACAGAATTTGGTAAAAAAAAAATAAAATAAAAAAATAATAATAATAAAACGGAATTTGGGAAAAAGTAAATCGGATTTCACACGGAAGTGTGCATGTGACCTGCATGATCGCGTGTTCTGTGACGGTCCTTCCGTGCGAATTGAATGCAGACTGACAGGAGGAGAGTTCAGCTTCACTGGAGATGCACGATTGACAAACTTTAAACTCGTGACTGATTTTAAATTATGCTGTGCTTTATGCATTTGCCCACTGTCGAATTCATGTCATTTTCACTGTGTGCTCTATGTAAAATGAGTGTTACCTTGGCTTTATTTGAAAAAATATGATTCCCAATGTACACAAACTTCCCAGAATACTGAGTGCCCTGTTGGTTACAGTGTTTACTTCCTTTTTAATTATATTTTTATTAAATATTTATTTATTTGTGACAAACATGATTTAAAAAATTTTTTTCATTTATTCCAGGTTTTAATTGTAATAGTAAATCCCATTTGTTTGCCAAAAAATAAAGTTTGCTTAATTTTCAATAATTAAAAGATAAATGAAATTATTTTTTATGCCTTCATTTGATAACCAGAAAAAATTAAATACATAACACAGAATTTCTGAGGGAAAAAAAATTCATAAGGCTACTTTAAGAAAAAAAAAAATAATAAATTAAGTTGTTTTATGCATTCAAATAATTAGACATGCTAAAACACAGAATGCTTTTTAATTAATAAAATTTTATTTAACTATTAAAAAGGAGTCAAGAAAAATTAAAACGGAAAAAAACTGAATCCAGAAAAATTAAAATTAAAAAAACGGAATTTGGAAAAAAATTTAACTGAATTTAGGAAAAAATAAAACGGATTTCATAAGGCCCTACATTTCTCTTCTCTTTGTTTGTACGTGTGGAGTTCATGTTGCTTCAAGCACATCATTCTGCACCCTAGATGTGCATAAGCGCTTTGTGCTGCTCTGTTTGAAGCGTTTCACAATATCAAAATTTTGCACACAGAAAGATTATTAGAAGCCTTTCTTTTTCTCATAATTCCTATCTTATTTTCATGAATGTATTTTGTAAGAATACAAATAGTTAACCAAATAAATATGTTTAAATTGTATAATGTGCACAAAATATTTTTTTCAAGATATTATTTTTGCTGCTAAATTGCTAAATACAGACAGCTAGTTTAATTTCATAGCTTATATATTTTTATTCAAATGTAGTTTTTTCTCTTTAATGAGGAAGTGAGTATTTAGTGGATTGTGTTTAACAAAGGGTTTAAAAAAAGAGTGACCATTAGTTCCACAAACACAGTATTGATATTCTGTAGTGGTGTAGAAAAAAAGTAGCGCTGGTGTTGGATCGGTATTGGCCGATTCTTAGAATTTGGAATACTCTATGTAATCTTACACTGCAAAATAATAACAAAAAAGATTAAACAATAACATCATAATTATTTACTGAACCCTTAATCACAACCATATAATGAAAGCCATAAAAATCAGACAATTAATTGTGATAATCGGCATAATCGCCAAAAAGCCCTAAAACAGACAATTGATCGCAATAACCGTGACTATTTTTAGACAATTAATCGTCAGCCAAATGTCATAATCGTGACAGCCCTAATCGTGAAATCAAAATCGTGAATCGAATCAAATTGTGAGTTGAGTGAATCGTTACATCCCTAAAAAGTTTTAAAAATAAAATATACATAAAATATATATATTTTTAACTACCATATAATAATAATAATAACAATAATAAATGCATTATTTTCAGAACAATTAAGCATCTCTAGATTCAAATATTAAATGCAATGCAAAAAAACAAACACAAAGTTATTGTCTCATGTTTTTGATTTTTATCATTGTAATTACAGTTCAAAAAAGAAAAATCACCATAATTACTGTCTCTATAGGTTTACTGCTTTATTTCTGACCCTGCCTTTTGAATTGTATCGGACGTTTTAATGTGCCGAAACAAAAGGCAAAAAAGTGCAATAATCAGTTTTCAGATGTTAATAAAATAAATTAAAAGGCCTCACTTTGAGTGACAATGATCCAGCCATGTAGAAGTGGTCCAGGTCAATGATAGAAGCCAGAAACCCAGCCAAGACGACTTCATAGAAGTCACTTTTCTTCCTCAACCCGATGATGATGGCCCATGACCAGAGTCCAATGATGCCGTGGACGGCGTTATCGAGCACAGCCCTGAGCCACAGATGGTGCTGGATGAGAGGGAGCGTCAGAAAGTGGTCGGCGAGGAAGCAGAAAGCACCCAGGCCCGCGCTGGCTAACAGAGAGGCAGTGCTGAAGGTCTGGAGCAGGGCCTGAGCTTTCTCAGTCTCCACGGCTAGGTTCAGGGGCATCGCCATGCCCAGAGATGAGGAGTCCAGCTTGGAGTAATAGCCCCTCATCGCTGGCCTCTTCCATGGAGGGGTCCGCAGCCTGATCTGCTGAAAGACACAAGCACACTCAAGTCAAATGTGATATTGTTTAATGTGGTTATGAAAGCAGACAGTGCCCTAAAACTACTGACTATCAAACAGTTCAAACCATCATGAACACATAATCTTTTCATGACTATGACATCCTCAGTAAAGACATGAACAGATTAAACATTCATAAGAATATTAGTAACCGAATATACACAAACACTGACATATATGACGAAGATGTTTTCTAAAACGACCTAAATTTGAATCGAGAACGGCGACAAAACAAACAGGCAATGCGTAACTATATTATGTAACGCCAAAAAACAAAAACAAAAACATTAAATATAAAATTATTGTATTAAAATATGTCACGCGTGCTGTCGAGATATTTCACACGTAATGTTTTAAGTCTTGCAAAGCAATTGTGAATTTATGTTGAAATTAATACATAAATCAATATTGTATTCGGACATCTTTGCCTAGCGAGGGTTATTCTTACAAAATTAGCATTAGCTTGGCTGCTAACTAGCTCATCAGCTAATTCCCTGCTCAATGTAAAAGACTAAGTTACATTTATTAGCCGAGATAACAGCATTCACATACAAGCCTAAACCGGTACTGTACTCACATGACCGCGGATAACATTAAATCACAAGACTACTGTATAAACACAGACAGTCTCCTCACCTCATTTCATTCACCCCACCGGTCTGACAACGGACTGTTTGTTCCTTGGTGATTGCTTGCTTGATTCGCGAATCACTGAATCGGTTCAATTGAATTGATTCACGAGTCCAACTGAAATGACATCAACGCGAGTCGGAGGGTAACCAATAACCATAGTTATTAATTAATTTAGAGAAGTGGATTCCGGGAAAACGCTGCTTTAATGTACTAAAACAAGTATGAACCTTTTTTTTTTCTCTCAAACGCTGACTACTGATGACCTTCGGCTTCAGGTTCAAATTTCTTGTATTTACAACATCTACAGCCTTGTTTTGCCCTTTCTTATAGACTATCTGTCGCTCTATCCTTTACAAGCACTCTTTTAGTGTATTGATGTTCACTATTTATAGCACTTGACCTGTCAGGCCTGATTGAACTGTCAAACATGCTCTAGGTGCTTAGAATTAAAAAATAAATAAATAAATTACACTTTAAATGTCTGTTAATTAAAATAAAATGAACCTTTTTTTTTTTTTTTTTTTTT
>NW_015625569.1:128256-136442 GCF_001515625.1 Sinocyclocheilus rhinocerous
TCTGTTAATTAAAATAAAATGAACCTTTTTTTTTTTTCTTTTTTTTTGATCAGGTGGTCAGCTTTGTAGGCTCTCTCTTTCAATTGTAAACATCTCTCATCAACCTCCATTAATCACAGAACACGAATGGTTTTTCAACAGACAAACTACCATTGTCAACAGTTTGTTCAGGACTGGTCTAATTCTTATCTCCATATATTTATTCTATAATGGTTATTCCAAACCTCCACTGGAAGTTGCTGTGCAAATTCTTGCCAATAAAGGCCCCAGGTTTCCTGAGATTATCTAATTTCACACAGTACATTGTGGTCCTAGAGCACCGTATGCCTTGTGAGTACTTGTTTGAATTTGTTCATACTCTTGTTTGTAATGCTGTGTGGCATGGATGATAACATCTGACTTAAAAGATGACTTAAGATCTTCACTTAAGCAATGGTCAGATCAGTTGTAATTCTGAATCATACAACCAATGCAGGAAAATTAACATCTGAGCCAAGTGGCTTAATAAAAGTCAGTCTTGCAGATAATTGTTATAAGTTTAAGGTAATAATAAGATGTCCCTCCCATATTTCAGCACAGAATGCTGTAGTTTTATTTGCTGTTGTCTGCAGAGCAACCCAAAGCAGCAGATTGAATTGGAGAAAATCAGTCTCTTCAATTGGTTTGAGGTCTTGTGCTTAGCTTTACTATCATATAGTCAGTCCTCATATACCTCAGTGCTGTGTGTTTATACCTTTTGAAATATTTTACTTATGATCTCAAATTTCCCATCGGTGGAAGAGAAAAAAGGAGATATGGCAACAAAACGATCTCAAGTCAGGCTGTAGCACTGCCCACACGTCAATGGCTCCAACGCGTTTCCTCTATGTTGTCCATTTGATTTGACCTCTGGACCAAAGCTGGCTTGTGACAAGGTCAGATCGTCTTCACAGCAATAAGGCTAATCTTAATTATCAAACATACAAAACAAAATAAGGCAGTAAAACAAACCACTGAGCCATGTGGCTTCTGAAATGTATACCTTATGGAAATGTTCATGGTCATCCCAGAGGTTCCTGTCATGAGCGCCTCAGTCCGACGCAGTGTCACGGTTATGTTCTGTAAGAAACTACAGACTGCCTCGACCCAGATTCCGCTTCACAATGTATGTTAGAAAACACAGTCAACAGTTATGTTGTTTTTGCAACATTTGGGATCATCACATCCTGATGGACCAAATGGTCATCAGTTATAGAATGGGAATGGGTGTGGAACAAACCATCTCAGACAATGGGGTGTCTGAACTTCATTAACATACAGAGCACAGCTGTTACGACAGCAACTTCATCTGCATTAAGGGTGGTAAAATGCATAAACGATTAGAGTTTAAGATGTTCAGGGTTTATTTCAACTCCACTGAACCCAAGGTAATTCATGTAATTTGTCACAGCTATGCTGCAATAAACATCTTCATTAAAGGGGTCCTATTATGCTCTTTTACAAAGTCTTGATTTTGTTTTGGGGGTGTACTAGAACAGGCTCTCATACTAGGTTGTTCGAAAAACACATTATTTTTCACATATTTTACATTATTACATCACCTCTCTCCCCAGTCTGGCATGAACGGCTCGAATAGTTCCTGTATCAAATGAAGTGAAATGAAATGAAATGCCTTCTGAAATACGAAATGTGCTGTGATTGGTTAGCTGGGCCAGTGTGTGCTGTGATTGGTTAGCTGGGCCAGTGTGTGCTGTGATTGGCAGCACTCGGCGCCTGATCGGGAAATGTCATGCCCCTTACCATAGTCACCTGCGAGCTTCAGTGTAAATATTGCATCATTATTAAATCAATTTGAGCGCGATTTAAACCCGGATGATTGTAACCACTCTAAGTTCATCTGCCTTGGGAAAGCTAGCGTGTCTCCGTCTTGGTGATAACACTCGTTGCTTCTCTAGTGCAGCTCAACCAGGTCTCGTCCCATTCGTCTGTATTTGTGATATCACAAATCCCGGAAAATATGCGTTGTAGTCCAAACGAGTCGTTCGTTGTAGTTTTTGAAAAGTGATTTCTGTTAAATAAAATATCTCCTTTTGAAGTGGACTTTGAGCTTTGTAACTTTGCAGATCTTTTTTATGCTCAAACAGCAACATTACAGACTAACTAAAGTTGAAAAAGTGAAAAAGCATAATAGGACCCCTTTAAGATCTTCCACATCCTTATCATTTTTTACAGTTCTGTTTCAAGGACTTTTAGTTTGTTTCTCCTTGCTTTCCTGTTTCATCACATTCCTGTTTCCTTTGTTCTTTACAATCTGTATTGCTCTCTTCTTTAGCATATATATTTTGGATTTAAGTTGGTTTTATATGTATGAGCCCATACCTCCACACAAGTCATGTATGGAACTATGAGCATAATTTATAATCTACTGTAACATTCAGAAATTTATTCTCATACACTCTTTCTGTGTCTTCATTATTAATCCTAATTTTATCTTTTTTTACTACTTAGCCGATTACTAAATATTATGAACTTTGATTATCATCAAACCACCTTTTTAAGACTAAAATCCGATTTCCACTGTATTCAGAAGCTGTTCCAACTTTTTCCCTGAACAGTATAAATTCATGTCATCAGCAAACAGAACAATTTTAATTACTTTAAGCATTTTACAAACAATTTGGGGCCTAGTACTGAACCTTGTGGGACACCAAAAGTGACTTTCATTAAATTTCATTGTTTCTTTGCTAAGCAGAAGTTGAAGTTAATTATAATGAGAGTCTGGTAAAGCTGACTGACCAGTGTTTCCATATTGTCAGGGCAGAGATGATGATCTGCCCCTGCTGGACCCATGACTGTGGTCTAGTTTTAGGCAACACACACGCAGATGGTCGGTGAACCCATGTAGGAGCTTTATTGATAATCAGTTAAGAAACAAGTGAGTAGACTTATGGGATATTTCACTCAAAAATACAAATTCCTCTATTATCACCACCAATGTTGTTCCAAACCCATAAGAATATATTTCATCTTTGAAACACAAATGAAGATATTTTTTTAATACTCTCCCATCCATTGAAATTCAATAAAAACATTAATGCAACAGAAAGTATGAATGGAGTGAACACTACTCTTTGACTTGACTGAATAGTGATGAATGACAATAGCTGGTGTAAAAGGAATCACATGGTTGAATTGGAAGAATGGAGATCACTCTTGTAGAAGGACGATGAAGATGATCACAGGGAGCAAAGAGGTTTGTATCTTTCAAATGGAGACTAGACAATGACTGATTAATAATTCTTAATAATGGTTGGCCATAAAGACCCCAAGAAAAGAGAAAACTCTGTTTAACAAGTATCTGTCGTGGACCAACAGCCAACTGATCCACATTTAGACCCTCTTAAGCATCACTTAGCTGGATTTAGCCTATATAACATCAGTGGGTGAAGTCTTTAGAGTAATGTTACTGTGTTGCTACCAGATAATTATGGCTATCATGGAAATTATGGCCTTTTTTTGCCTGCTATTATGGAAATTATAATTAAACATTTTTATTAGGAAAAATAATTTGGATTTGCATTGCATTTTTTATTATTAAATAAATAAACAAATAGATGCAATTGTATAAACACAAATACTTTGTAATGTTTAAACTAATTAATGTGTATAATAAACTGGTCCTTTAAATTGTTGATTTAACCATGGTGTAATAATCTTATCTATCCTGAGTACTTTGGGTGGGTGTGTCCACATACATACATTATGTCCTTACTAACACATGGGAAATAAAAACAAAGATGCTTCCATCTGCTGGAGAAATATTTGTGGCTATCATGGAAATTATGGCCTTTTTTTACCTGCTATTATGGAAATTATAATTAAACATTTTTATTAGGAAAAATAATTTGGATTTGCATTACATTTTTTATTATTAAATAAATAAACAAATAGATGCAATTGTATAAACACAAATACTTTGTAATGTTTAAACTAATTAATGTGTATAATAAACTGGTCCTTTAAATTGTTGATTTAACCATGGTGTAATAATCTTATCTATCCTGAGTACTTTGGGTGTCTTTGTCCACATACATACATTATGTCCTTACTAACACATGGGAAATAAAAACAAAGATGCTTCCATCTGCTGGAGAAATATTTGTTAAAAAAATCTTTCAAAATTTCACATTGAAAACAAATGTATATATTCTGTTTCGGTAACTGTAAAATATATTGATTTGTCTAAACAATAAATACATCTCAGGATACAACAAACTAAATGTTGTTAATTACTTAACATTTTAGTTATGATCAGAACCAGAAAGAATATGTTATGCAACATTATAAATATATGTACCTATTGTTTAGATAAATACAGTATTTGTCACTCTTTAAAACGTTTAGTTTATCACTAACCTAAATACACATGCAAGTCAGTCTGCGTATGTCAGTGGGGTTTTAAGAGTTCATCATCGGTTCAAGTCCTTAAGGAATCTCATAAAACAGAAGAGCTTTTTAACAGCACTGAATCCTATCTGGCTTAGCTTATCACGGTGACTGTAGACCAATATGACAGGGTGAACTGAGGTTATCACAGTCCTTAAAAGAGACTGTAATCATCTGACACTTGATGACGTGAGTGATCTTAGAGGATGTTACTCATCTACACCCTGATATTTCCATAACACAGTAAAAATCCTTGGGCCTGATAAGCGCCGATTTGTAACCATTGTTGTTGTTGTTTTGAAATATTTAGTTTTTAAATGGGTGTAAATCATTATATACAAATCAACAAACAGTGAATATAATATCATAGTACATCACACACTGTAATTACAAAGGCTAGGATGTCATCACTGGTCCGAAATGTAATCACATACAGACATGATCTAAGGCCAGATGAGATAACTGACCTGTCACACTGCCACAAGAAAAGTGCAATATAGTGAAACGTAAACAAGGGGAAATTATGAATGGCCTAGTATTTTATAGAGCACTGGTGATATTTTGTTTAAAAATCTCATCTGTCAGCATGGTCTTTATGTGACTACAAGCTGATTGTTTTGTCTTGGCTTTTGTTATACAGCGAGGGTGTGATTTCTGTAGCACATGTTCTAGATTGTTTTTAAACGTGGCCTTAGTGAGAGGTATTTGGACGTCACTGTTCAGGACAAATGACTGATTATCTTCCTGGGACCAGCAAAACATGTTTTTTGGGGTTTAGAATTTGTATGGTGTTTAAAGAATCATTATAGTGTTTGGAGTATAAGCAACGTATGACAATTTTTAATTTTTTTTAAGAAAACATTAGAGGACACTATACTTGACACTGTATATGCACATATTTCTCATTCAGAAATCAATTTTAAAGTTTGAATTGAGATTAAATTTACAATAATAACCTAATAAATAACCTACAATATATGTAATACTGATATAAATATGTCTGTATGATAGTAATTTGTTGCATTTTTGTATGCAAGATGCTTTGACATGTATTTATTTTTTAAACTTCCTCTTAACATCAACGGAACTTTGCAAAAATTGTACTAAAAAGAGTGTTTGTCCACCCATAATGTCCTAATAAATACATGCAAATAAATACATATCACCCATAATGTCCAACAATCATTTTTGTATATTGAAATGTGTAATACAAAAGAAAAGATAATAATTGTAGTATTTAATTTTCAAAATTAATTAGGACAATTATGACATTTTTAAAGGAATATTGATACATAATATAATGTTTTACAGTATTCAACAATTAATTCAACCAACAGAAGACGGATGAAATCACATTTAAAGTAAAATTGAAAATCAATCAAATAAAATGTATTCTACTAGTGCAAAATAATATACAGTAGCCTACAAACTGTTTATTTATAACCTGATCTCATGAAAGTGCGTATCAATAGCAGGCGTTAATGTTTCGATTTGGCGCACTATTTAAACGCAGAAATTGACTTTGGCGTGCATATGATACGCAATGGGGAGGATTAGGGGTGTGGGCTAGATGCGGATCATATGCACGCCAAAAGTGCGTATTAAATGCACGCCAACAAATTGTGTATCATATGCACGCAAAAACTGCGTATTATATGCACGTCAAACACGTGCGTATCAAATGCACGCCAAAGTCAATTTCTGCGTAGGCCTATCAATAGCACGATTTTCTGTTTGTATTTGGCGTAGCCTACTATTTAGACGCATTTTCATGAGACCGGGTAAAATGTATTATTAATAATAATAATAATAAAAACGATGGCATATGAGAGAATTTTGTCCAAAAAAGAAGTGAAATGTTGATCAGATATACAGTAGCAATAAATAAGTAGTGACGTTTGTTTTCAAGTGTAGTTAAACTCTTTGTAATCTTCACCTGTAAATCACAGGAAGTTAAATCACACACCGAAAGCAGTCTATGTGCTGACAGCCGGCCGGCAGTTTACGGTGTAAGCAGATTACCCTTTATTTCCTCGTTTTCTGCCCTAGGACACCCTTCACACACAGTTTCCCCTTGACTCACCGTCTGTGTGGATTCATCATTACGTGAGTGGGCGTCGCTGGCGGGAAGGGCGTGAGGCTCCGCGGCGCGTCAGGCATTCCGTGACTACATGGCAGATTTCTAAAGCCGTCTCCACATTCACTGGCTCATTCTCTCAGAGAGCTCACAGCCGGCAGCCATGGACATCTGCTTTCTGCTCTTCGTGTCTTTTCTCTCCGTGTTTCACTTCAGCAGTGCTGACCAGCCTTTGGAGGAAGCAATAATTGTAGCAAGTAAGCTCTTTGTTCGTGTCATATTGGATTGTTTACAACATGTCAAATGTTTTGAATGCGTTTTCTCTCTCTGTGTGTAGCCTATATGTGTGTGAATTATAATATTTCAAAGAGGCTCTTTTACACTGTTATAACAAATATAATATAGCTAGCTACTACTTCATTATTGAGAGATTACGTTGAATATTTTCATGTTTTGCACCAACTACTAATCAAAGCACATGGTGGTTTAACAGGGTACCTTCAAAAAAAGAAAGTTTTCATGGCAACGTATAAAAAATCAGTAATTCTTCTTTGTTGGTTAAATGTAGAGCATCATGTAGCATGTCTTTCATGAGCGCAAACTCTTCAAATGTTTCTTCAAGACCCAGTACTGTCATTGATATTCTCAGTCCATGTCTCACAGGAAATGTGGAGCTGCTCGGCGGCTGGACTCTCGCCAATCCCGAGAGGGAAGACGTTCAAGATGCTGCTAAAGAAGCTGTAGAGGTGTTCAACGCGAAGTCCAAAGCAAAGAAATACTTCAAACTCATCAATGTCACATCGGCCAGCACTCAGGTACAGGTTTCATGTTTTCATACATATCTTCTGATATGTGTAAATGTGTATTAATGCACATTAAATGACAGCCAAACTTTGTGTCCAGGTGACGAATAAGATCAACTACAAAATAGAAGCCACAATTGGAAAGACAAAATGCCACAAATCAGAAAATACAGATATTCAGGCTTGTGGCATGGCAAAAAAGGTAGATTTCTTTCTTTCTTCTTCTTTTTTTTTTACACTTGATTGTAGCCAAAATTACAAAAATCTACACATGCATACTACCATTACTCTTCAGATTTTTACTTCTTTTTTTTTAGCAACTGACATGTAAGTTTGAGGTGACCCTCAACCCAATGACTGATGACCATGAGGTGCAGAAGATGTCCTGCAGAAGATCCGCTTAATTTCACATGGACTCAAGTCTCTACAGTTTCGTACTTTTGGATAGCCGATCACACATTCTTTATCTTGACATTTTCTTTTTCCTGATGATATAGCTTATTTAAAATGGAAAACTTCTCTAAAAAAAGGTCAAATAGAAAAAAAATCTCCCTTTGAAAGGAATTTTATGCATATTGTTAAATACCCCAAATACTTTTTTTTGAAGATGATAGTTTTATAGTAAAGATTATTATTTATTGATAAGATTATTCAAAAGCAAATTATGCAATGACCAATTAATATTTTAAATGATACATTTTTCCAAGAAGAAATGTTTTGAGTTTAGAATCTCTCGTTGACAGACATTTTCCAGAACACTACAGTAAGCCAGTTCAGTTTATTTTTTTTAAACTGAAACTTTTTTTTAAATAACATTTCTAAGAATAAAATCTTGAGAGCAAACCACTGTGTGTATGTGTGTGTATATATATATATATATA
>NW_015625569.1:136613-142129 GCF_001515625.1 Sinocyclocheilus rhinocerous
TATATAGGAATAGAGCAACAGTTAATTCACAAATAAACTGCAAATCAAATATCAGTATTTTAGTTGGTTTCTCACATGATAAATATCGTAATTACATTTATGTGAAAACTATTTTACATTATAGACATTATAACCACAAACTTCACAGTAAAGCTATGCACGGAAAGTCACATATGCACTTTTGAACATCTCGCACTCCTGATTCCTGGCTTGTAGTCCTGAAGGCTCACTTTCCATTTAATTTTCCATTTCTCTTTTTACTCTGTGGTTGACGTCACAACAGTTGGAAACAGTTTCCTGTTGCCAAGACTTCATTTATACAGTTGTCTCTGTTTTAAACGGCATCTTTTTTTTCAAGCACTGCAACAAGACACTCCGTTCCTTTTGATATCTATATATGAAAAAAAAAATAAAAAAATACATGAAAGCCTTTCAACTAACACAATTTTTCATCTGTGTTAATATATTAGAACAAATGCATTAATTGCCAAAAACATGTTTTGTTTTTCAGACTTACTTTGCGATTATTCTTTGTACTTCTTGGTTCTCTTGCTCCTCCAGCTTCTGCAGAATTACCTTCAAAATGGGCATCTCTAAATTGAGGTACTGAGCTACCTATTAAAACCAGTGGAAATGAGACACAAATTGAGTTTTATTTGAGTAGGAAACACATTTCTGTAATGTCTGAAGTGCTAGACTTACATCAAGGCTAATTTCCTGTTCATCTGCATCCATGAGGAATATTTTCATGATGCTGTTTGATGGTCCCTGTAGAAGACGTTCCCACAGTGGCAGGTCTGAACTGCTCAACCTTCGCTTTTCTATGAACAATGGATATAATGATCAGAAATGTGACTCTGGAATTAAACTTCAGCAAAGTTAAAGCTCTAGGATGCGAATCTTGGAACAAAAGTTACTAAATGATGGAATAATGTACACACACACAAAAAAATAGTACTTAAGCTTGAAAATGAAACTATTCTTGCAATCAGAACTGAATTAAGCTTTAAGCTATTTTATCCACATATGTTTTGGAATTAACTGAGGGTGAAAATACATAAAACAGAATCAGCAATTCTACATACCTCCACTTTGATGAATGCAGTACAGGGCAAATTCATTTGGAGTGTTTTCTATCTGCATTAAAAAAGTAAACGGTGAATTTTTCTATCAAAATTGAGGGTGGAAATAATCCGTGAATAAAACAGATACATAAAATCCTATAAAATCCTAAATATATATTGAATTGTAAGTAATAACACCTACTTTAAATTTTTGAAGCAGCTGTGTAATGACCTCTTGTGTTGTCATCTTGCTGTTAATGTGCACATTTGTGGTGGCGCCAAATGATGGCGTGAAAACAGATGTCTACAAAAACAAAATGACTCAGTAAACTATAAAAGAGACTCATAAAACTAATGTAATAACTTCAGTCCCCATTCACATAGCTGTATTCATTGCTTGAAAAAAATGACCAACAAAGTGTTCAGAATTTCCCCTTTTGTATTGCAAAAAAAAGTAAGTTTGAACATGAGGGTGAATTAATGATGATTGATGGGTGAACTTTAAAGAGCTTGTTCTGCCTTACATAACCCTAAAAGTCACAGTTCTAATAGTTTAGCTACTATACAAAGGGCCAGCTTTAGCCTACTAACAGCTTGCGCCAAGGCAAACTGTCTTTTGGCGGTTATATGTAGGCTATATTACTCAGGATTCACTAAAGACGCTCAGTGAAGAATTGGCGCTGAAAAGGCATGGGCAGTTATTTTTGCACCTGACCTTATTGAATATGCATTTCTAGGAGTTTCCCTTTCAGAAGCAAAATTTATGGGAGGAGAGTATTAAAATGAATCACGCATCGGATTTACTAACGTTTGTTCACGGCAAATTACTGGTATTTGCACCATTATTTAAAACTATTTTGCGCCTGTGTCGTAAGTAGATCACCTGTGCCTGATGCGCATCTCCTAATGAGGCTCTGCTTATTTGCGACTAAGCTAATTTGTGCTGCGCTTGGTATATTGCGTTGGTCGATATGTAAATGAGACGTTGCGTCTGTGTTCTTTAATTCGCGTTTTGTCAGTAAATCACCTACAGAAATTTCCACGCCCATCTGCGCTGTTTTCGAATTGCGCTCTCGCGCTAATTCACCCTGTTTAGAAAATCTGGGACAAAGAGTTTTAATTATACATGTTGCGAGTCAGGTCTCAATGCATTTCGCTTTATTTAAATGACGTGACCCGTGGTCAAGGTTGTCAGGTCTGCGAAACAAAACCAGCCCAATTGCTATTAAAAACTAACCCAAAACTAGCCCAACTGCGTTTTTTCCCCGCGGGCTAAAAACCCGAGGCAACATTGTAAAAGTAGCCTAATTACAAAGTAAAACCACGGATTTAGCAACCCCGCTGGCTTCACTAAAGGATACATGTCAGATACATACGCGTAGTGTAGTTTGCTTATGCAAAGAACGAAAATATGAAGAACTGTAATTTACCAGTGGAGACAACAGGGAATCACTACCTCTATCATGGCAGAAGAAGCATAAAAGCTTTGAAGCCAGAAGACGAAAATCTGAGTGCAAGCATTGGGCTGACATGCACAAGGTGGATAAAGATTTCATGACGGAGAAAAAATCCTGAGCAATGACACCCAAGTTGCTTCGTTGTTGTTGGCCAGGTAAGGGAATTCCCCTTTAATTAGGCCTTGTATAAACCACTCTACAAAATTTACTAGTATTAGATTTACTTAAAATTTTCATAAAAAAACGTCTCAGGTTACGTATGTAACCATGGTTCCCTGAGAAGGGAATGAGACACTGCGTCCTCTAGGGGTCGCTATGGGGAACGCCTTCAGCGTGACCGGTGTCTGATGCATACATCTAAACACGACAATAACATTGGCCCGTGACAGCCCGTGACGTCATCACCCGGCACAACCATAGTATAAAAGGCCGCCGGGAGAACATCCGCTTCTTCGTCTGAAGTTTACGTTTGAAGCATGGCAAGGGAACTAGAGGACGCAGTGTCTTTGAACTGCGTCCTCTAGGGGTCGCTATGGTGAACGGTATAGTCACGCCGCCATGCTGAGGGGAGTGCATGCCAGAAACCATGGCGAGCACTAAGTACCAACTCTACCATAGCCATGGGAGTTGCCCCAAAGGACATCTTGACGGCTGTCAGTGACATTAACCCCTTCGGCCAAGGGTCTGAGCTGCATACCCTAAGAAACTTACCTGTTAAGAGCTGGACTAGGAAGCCCAAGCCTAGGGCAGAGCTCAAGGCTTGGAATCAGAAGAAAGTCCACAAATCCACAATGTGGATTTTAGAAAGTGCACAGAAGCTCAGCGTGTGCACTTACCATAGCGTGGATTTAGAAACACCGTTGCTTAAGGGGTAACCGAGGCTGTATTAAACCAGCCTAGGGGCCCTACGTGACTGTGGTATGCTCACAGAACAGAATCCGAAGCATCTGCTCACAGATGCCCAGATAGGGAGTGGCGCGCTTGCAAGAGGCCCTTCATGGTGAGGGGAGCAGAGCTAGCTCACTTAACAAGCAACCCGCCAGGGAGGCAGGAGATGGTCCAGCCGCCTGGCATGATTGCTATCCGGAGCTCAAAAGAGCGGAGGCCCAACTTCAAAAATAGAAGGGGGACTCGAATGCTCAGCTCGAGAGGGGCGTGGTCATGAAACTCCCAAGGGCACTGCTAAGCTCGACCCACAAGGAAAGCGGCTCAACAGGGAGGCGGAGAGAGGCCTAACAACCTGAGGCTGCTACTCAATGGAGCTCAAACGAGCGGAGGACTCGATGAGAGAAGTCCACAGATGCTCAATCGGGAGCGGCAGGCTCAAAGACAACCCTCCGGAGTGAGGGGAGCACTGCCTGGCTTGACCCAAATAGAGGCAGCTTATCAGGGACGCAGCAAGCGGCCCAACTACCTGATGTCACTGCCACGGAGCTCAAGAGCGGAGGGTTCAACCCCTAGCGAGGAGAGAGAGGAACCCAGCTTGACTGAAGCGATCAATACCCCATGGTCAGAGGACCTAACTTTGAAGTCGAGAGGAGGACTCACCCAGTCTGCCCAGGACCAGCGAGCTCAAGGGGACCCTCCTGCAGTGAGGGGAGCACAGCCATGTCCAGGGAAGAAGAAAGATCGCAAATGGAACATCATAAATGGGATCCTGCTAGAAGGGGATCACACATTTCTAAAGGGAACAACAGGGTCCCAGCATAGAGGCAACTGACCAAGGAGGTGACAGAAACGGGCCTAACACTCAGTTTTGTTGCAAATGAAGTTTTTCGGGAGCAGCGCTCTCGGCTCTCAAGCTGAGGCGGGCCCTTACAGCACATACTGGGAGCGACTCATAGCTAACCCTCACAGTGAGGGGAGCACTTCTCGACTCGACTAGAAGGAGGCGCTACATTAGAAGGGGTAACCCAGCAGGGCCCAATAAGAGACAGTCCACTGGTGCAGCTGGACACGGTCTCATGCTCTCTATCTCAATAGAGAGCATGGGTCCCGTATAAACAGACCCGATAGAATCTGAAGAAATAGCCGGACCAAATAACCATTCATGCGTACAGAGCTTACTGCTCCTCAGAGCTGAAGCATTCAAGAGGGTTTTCCGCAGAAACACAAATCCCTCTTACCTCAGGGAATGCAGTGTACTCAAGCCCACTCCGCAGAGGGGCGATTACTGGTTCAACCATAAGGGCAGTGAGACAGGGAGGACCCACGGGCCTGACCGTCTATGGAGTGTTGAGCTCCTCAACGCCTCAGCGAGAGGAGCTCTAGCTCAGAGAACGTGCATGATGGTTAAGGAAAGACTAAAATCTCAGGAGACCCCTCAGGGTGAGAAAGGAGAAGCGCACCCTGGCCAGAGGACAGGGAACATGTCACGAAGCATGTACTCAGAAGAGTACTAGCCCACGAAAAGGACCTGCAGGTTCTGAGGTTGCAGCGTTATACTGGGGACCTGATGCTGGGAGGCTTCCGCAGAAGCCCAGGCTCTGTGTCCAAGCCGAAGATGAGGGCTATCACCAGCCTGGATCCAGTACCGATGAGTGAAACCATCACTGTAATCGGTCAACAGCAGGATGTCCTGACTTAACAGGGGGGTGAAACCTAAAAGTCAGAAAACAGAACAGGTCAGAGTAGCACTGCAGAAAAAGGTTAGTATCGGATGCACAAGAACTAGCAGTAGAGTAGATTAAATGGATCGTACTCACCAATGACACCCTTAGACTCATTCCCCTTTTGAGCCCTACCCGCAGGCGGGGAAGGGGTGCGAGGCACAACACTAGTCTCCTGAGCCGGCCTTTGATCCTTAGATCGAGACGGGCCAGGACCCCTTTGTTCGGGCTCAGACCTGGACCTTCGTGGAATTAAGGATTTAAAGGTAGCCGAGCGCGTCTTGGCCTCCTTAAACTTCTCGACCACCGTCTCGACGGAAGTGCCGAAAAGCTCAGAAGGGGAAACTGACGCATCAAGCAGAAAGCCCTTCTCTTTCGACCCGATA
>NW_015625569.1:142578-147850 GCF_001515625.1 Sinocyclocheilus rhinocerous
GACGGAAGTGCCGAAAAGCTCAGAAGGGGAAACTGACGCATCAAGCAGAAAGCCCTTCTCTTCCGACCCGATATCCGCCAGATTCACCCACAGATGTCTCTCCGTAATGACCATGGCCACCATGGATCTGCCAATGGCAGTGGCGGCCTGCTTAGTGGCACGGAGAGCAAGATCTGTGGTGCGACGCAACTCAGCCACCTCATCAGGGGAAAGACCCTGACCTTTATCCAGGTCTTTCAGCAGATCAGTCTGATAAGCCTGAAGCACTGCCATGGTGTGCAACGAGGCTGCAGCCTGACCTGCTGCCACGTATGCCTTGCCATTCAAACAAGATGTATCCTGAAGGGGTTTGGACAGCAGGGAGGGAGCCTTAAGGGATGATGTCTCCCCCATAGAGAGATAGCAAGCCAGCGTCTCTTCAATGCAGGGGCAGGGGCATCTTCAGGGGCATCTTCTCATAACCATTCTCGCGCATCCCCTCAATGTTGGCATAACTAGTATCCTGGAATCTATGGATGCGAGACGAGAATGGATTTTTCCAAGCCTTCTCGATCTCCACATGGAGATCGGGAAGAAATGGAAGGCTAATCTGAGCTGGAGGGCTATGGCTAGAAAGGAAACACTCGTCGAGGCGTCACTTTCTTGGCCCGCTTCCACGGCAAGTCAAGCCTCGCTGTGGCGCGATCCATAACCTCAAGCAGCTAAACATACGCGGGGCAGGAGGATTGGGAGGACTCAGTCTCAGTCCTGGCTTTGAGCCAGCAGAGCACTAGCCGCTGGATCAGACGATGTAAGAGAGATAGCAACGTCGTCCAGCAGCTCTCGTCCGTGATAGATGAGCGTGAAAGGGAAAGACCCTTTTTTAACTCATCAGCCAGGTCCATCTGCAATCCTCACGAGCTCATTTTCACTTCATAGAAAAAACTCGAAGTGCGCGCAAACCCCCAAGGACATCGTGCGCGTGCTCTTCGCCCAAACAAAAGATGCAAAGATCGGGCTGTCGCCGGCCAATGTTATTGTCGTGTTTAGATGTATGCTTCATTTACCGGTCACGCGGAAGGCGTTCCCCATAGCGACCCCTAGAGGACGCAGTTCGAAGTTCCCTCGGAAGGGAACTAAGACATTCATGGTGAATCATGTTGATGTCCCTGATGAAAAAACAAAAAACCAACCCCCCCCCAAAAAAAACAGAAACCATCACAGAATTTGTAATGGTTTTCTGGTTATAATGGGAATTTTATTGATTTTAATGGAAACTGTAATGGTCCCCCTGGGTCTCTGCTGGTAATCTGTCACTTTTTATTGGTGGCTTGTTAAAACCACAATAAATCCTAATGGAATATGTCCCAAAACACACTACAAGAAACCATTTTTAATGGTTAATAGTTGATGGTTTGTAATGTTTGTAATTGTTTTTGTAGTGTAAAACATCAGTGATGGTTTCAATTTTTTTTTTTACAGCAGGGATGGCAGTGCAGCGTCCAACACCATTGTGATTTCAGTACTTTAAAATACAAATTCATAAATAAAGTTCTCTGTTTACAGATTAATTAGTAACAGTAACATTTATTGTTTTTCAGAGGTTATATTTCCTACTTGTATTTCACTTTTTCTGTCTCAGCCTCATAATAATAATGATAATTTACATCTGGCTTTAAGCTTGACATGTGGGTCATGGTAGTTGAACTACAGACCTTGTAGTTGTAGAAGTGTCTGTTGATGGAGAAGCGATGGTTTCTGTTCCTCTGACTTTCTACCATCTTCTTACTCTTCACCCTCATTTTCACCAGCGAGGCATCACTCATGGTACGGATCAGATATGAGCTTTCTTCACTGATCGGCACAGTTCTGGAAGGTCTCAACGTTTTGCTCTCATATTCAATGTAGTCTTAAAGAGAGATGTAGAAAAGTGTTAATTAAAGGTGCAAGGTCATTTCTTTAATGCAGTAATCAGATTACATAATTTCAAATAATCAAGTAATACTGCTTTTAAATGTATTTCCTTAGATCTGATAACATATGTTGCCAAAGTACTAATTCCACAGTACCTTTAGGAGGATTTTCAGGTTTTGTGGATCCAGCTTCTTCCAGTTCATCAATATGATGAAGATCATCAAATTCTCCCCATCGTGTCATTCCCCTACTGGAACATTTGATCAAATCAAAAACAGACAGAAACTTTAACAAATATTGGTCATTTTGTCCTGTTCTATCTAAGATAGAATGTTTGTTTTTGTGTTCACTGACTTCCTGTTATAATCTTGATTCACACTTTTTATTCAGCCTTAGATTTTCAAACCTTATCAGCTAATCGGTGTTAAGTCAGTTCTGTTCTTCACATACAGATGATGCTGCAGCCCTATGGACCCTCATTCATTTGAACTCAATTCACGTTATAATTATTGTTTAATCAATTATTGTCTAAAAGCAGACAACTCATAGAAAGCAATAACTCTGACAAGAGTTTATCATCATGCAATTCTCATTAATGTCACATGTTAAATACACTTTATGCAATGTCAACAGCCTCATACTATCGGTCACCACAGAAAATAATGACCAGCATTTTATTTATTTTATTTTTTACAGGGGAGGGAGGGAGGGGGGCTGTTTTGTTTTTTACAAGACAGCTGTAAAAAGACTGTTTTGACGCTAAAGCCACAAGGCTAATAATACAGTGTGTTGACAAGAGACTGTCATACTTGTACCTAATAAAACAATGACCAGCTCTCAAAAATAAAGCATTTATGGTTACATAAAGAGCCTTTAATTGCGTTTAAAATGAATCTTTGTAGCAGAATTAATAAAAAATAAATAAATAAATCTTTGAGTAACCATAAAGGTTCTTATATGGCATTGCTGCAAAAACCTCTTTTTGGTTCTTCTTGGTACTTGTATTTTTGGGAGTGAAGGAGAAGCAGATTTCTCTTAAAAATAGTTGTAATAAACATGATCCAGTGCCGAAAGAATGAAGCTGTAATCCATAAACTGTGTGCTTTGCGATTAGATTGTGTAATCACCACTTTCAATATGTATTATCAAGAAGGTGCAAAATCATTTTTGCCTTAAAAGGCCACTGTCTCAGAACATACGCTGTTTTACTTATATGTGACCCTGGAGCACAAAACCAGTCATATATAAGTAGCACAGGTATATTTGTAGAAATAGCCAACAATACATTGTATGGGTCAAAATTATCTATTTTTCTTTTATGCCAAAAATCATTAGGATATTAAGTAAAGATCATGTTCCATGAAGATATTTTGCAAATTTACTACCGTAAATGTATCAAAACTTAATATTTGATTAGTAATATGCATTGCTAACTTAATTTTGACAACTTTAAAGGCGATTTCGGATTTTCTCAATATTCTGATTTTTTTGCACCCTCAGATTCCAGATTTTCAAATAGTTGTATCTCGGCCAAATATTGTCCTATATCCTAACAAACCATACATCAATGGTAAGCTTATTTATTCAGATTTCAGATGATGTATAAATCTCAATTTCCAAAAATTGACCCTTATGACTTTTTTGTGGTCCAGCGTCACAAATGGCCTCATCAGTTTATCAGTAGAAAATATTTTTTGATCAAGATGGTGAAAACCAAAATGTGGATCTTCCAAAACCACACTCTCAGTAGCTATATTCAGCAACATTAAGTTGTCCTAACAGACTTCTGTGCGATGTAGATGGTGTAGATGTACATTCAGCCACGTTAGATGTTATCATATGAAATGTTTTAGGATGTCTGTGCAAGGATTTGCATTGAATGAAAATGAAGATAGGAGATTTGAAGCATTCAGTGCAGTTAGCTGTGAGGTCAAATGAGTAAAATTTAAGCAGATATTTTAAAGCTTATTGTCATTCTCTTCCTGGAAAATAAACCAAAAATACTGATGACTCATCATCAGCACTTGATCATGTTGTCCAATCAAATGCTTTCTCGAATGCCCCTCCCTCTTCATCTACCTATACTTCTGACTGGCAAATAATACATTTCTAATGTAAATTAAAGGGAAATTAAACCGAAGACTACAAAAAAAATGACATGGGAGTCCTTCAATGTGTCCCACTTCAACTTTATTTTAATAGGAAGTACATCAACACATGATGAGTTGGTTTCATGGGTTCTTTAAACCCTTGGAATGTCTTTCCTCATAGACATCCATTGTATGGCAAGTGAATTACTGGAAACACATTTTGTGTGTGTGTGTTTTTTTTTTACAAACTGAGGAACAAGTTGAATGACTTTCATACCATAGATGCTTTCATTAAGAGCTTAAGTTTTATTTACCACATAATAGTTCTCTATATATAGGCCGAAACAACGTTTCCATTTACTGGAATATACATGCCACAGCAGTAAAATCGACAGTAAAAAAAAAGAATACTAACCTTTTGTTTCCAAGTGGACTGATGGGATCTGGTGACTTGATGGTAGACTCATCTGGAAAAATCTGTTTCTCATCTTGTATTTGTAACCGAATTGGTTTCTTTACTCCCCAGGAAATGACAAGATTGCCTTCAAATGTCACCTTCCCTGCTTTCTGTTAGAGCAGACATGACAGCATTTAGCATTTGACAGCAGAGGGCAGCAAAATGCTATTTTGTACCAAATTATAATCATGGGCTCAAAGTCCACACATAGGGTTGCAAACACTGCTGCACTCACTGCTGTTAAACACTCAAACTTGTATTAACTTAGCACCATGTAACGAATGCATAAACACCCATAAAGATATAAGAATGCTGTTTTACCTCCTGAACAGTGAGCTGCAGGTGTGATTTGTCTTTAAGAAAGCAGTTGTAGGTGTTCAATAAAGAGAAAAATTCAGCCCTTAAAAAAATAATAATAATAATAAATAAATAAATCAGTAGGAAAGAGACAGACATATCAGAACATTTAAATATATAATATTTTCGTCATTTATATGTTTTTCATTTCAAAGCTAAGAATTTCATGTTGCAGCTAATCTGCTTTTCTGTGGAAATGACGACGACGACAACAACAACAACAACAACAACAACAACAACAATAATAATAATGATAATAAGATCCAAAAAGTAGTATCCAAAAAGTCTATAGTGGAATGCTTCTATTATTATTATTATTATTATTATTACTATTATTATTATTATTATTATTATTATCATGTTATGTTTTTTTTTCATTGCAATTTAACAGCATAGCAAGTTGATTTAAATATTTATGATTAATTGTTAATTTAAATTTTTTTTTTTTTTTTTTTCAAAACTATGTTTTTAGAAC
>NW_015625569.1:147998-154680 GCF_001515625.1 Sinocyclocheilus rhinocerous
CCAGGTTTAAAATTGATTTTGAATCTCAGATTTCTTTTTTTTTTTCATACTTTACGTAGTATTTATAATAGTCTGCCACGTGATATATCACATATGTTCCTTTGACTGCAAGACATATCATTTGTAATAATTTAATTAATTATATATAAATATAACACATTAAAATATATATTAATACTGACCTGGAGCAAGATTTTCCAGCACCAATTTGAACAACAGAAGTTGTCTGGCCAGCATTCATTTCAACAAACCAACCCAATCTACAAAGAAAACCTATTTTTAATGCACCAACTTCAAAAACCACGAAGACGTCCAAGTCAAGACTGCTGTATCTCTCTGGATATTTATTCAGATGAGTTCCAACAGTGTACAAACACGTTTTGTCTGCATTAATAGTCTCTGGTATTTGAGTGAAGGCAGATGAAATGGTCCACGCTAATGTGTTATTAGCAAACAGACCCTTGCAAAATGCTGTGCTTTTCCCTTTAAACACTAAAGCCTGGGGCCACTGAAAAAACAAAAAACAAAAAAAGCCTGCCGGTCTTGTGTGTTTAGGTTTGTTTGAGTTGTACTTTCTCTTTACTCCCTCACTCAGACCTGAAACATTCAGTGAATTTGTTCATTAGAGGGAGTGGTGGTTATTCAAGTCAGAGCACGCTCTCTAAAAACCACAGAAACAAATCCTGCTCTGCGGCAAACACAGCTTTGAAAGGATTTTGACTCACAAAAGATGTGCATCTGCATGTAAATAAGCCAGAGCTATGCTGGGTTAATGGGCTAATGCAGTCAAACAAACAACTCTCGAATCAAATCACGATGAAATTTAAAACAATTCAGTTCAGTGAAGCCCAGAACTTATTTTAGATTAAGATTTGAAGTCTGTTGCTTATATATTCATAACAAGTTGATATTTTAATGTCTTACTTCCTTAGTTACTAGTAATTTCATTATACATGCACCTGGCAATTTCAAAACTCACATAGTACACATAAGTCACTTTTGCATGGGGGAAGCCGATAGAAGCATGCATATGTAAGCATACTTACATCAACAAACCCTTTGAACATAATACTGTAGCAGCACATAAACTCTCTCTCTCTCTCACAGCACAGTTCACTCACCTGCTGTCTGCTTAGATCCAGTGTCAGTGGACTTTACCAGGAAGGGGTCACATATCTGTTCCCGAGCCACGGCTACAGCAGTGTGGGGTCAGATAAGAGGAGCCCGGGACCGAATGAGGAGCTCGAGTGCTTGTCAGGTGTTTTTTCTGGTGATTATGGCAATGTTGTGCTGTAACTCGATCCACTCACCTCTTCAAAGTGCATTGTGGGAATGCCTAGCAATGCAGTGAGTGTATGAACACACCCATAGGTATGAATCGCTCAGTTTGAATGTGTCGGCGGAGCAGGAAGGACGTTTTGCATTAGGAGTGACGCAGTATCTTGATAACAATGTTTTGAGTTATGATTTATTTGACTGTTTTTACTATTCTTCATCTGGAAGTCTTTTGCACACTGATTCATTTGACAAGTCTTTCAGAATTGCTCATAGCCTAACAAAAATGTCTGCAGTCAATAATAATGCAAGTGAAATTTAGAATATTTATAATTTACTACACCACCGATCAAAAGTTTTGGGGTTGGTAAGATTTTTATTTTTTTATATTTTTGAAAGAAGTCTCTTATGCTCCCCACAGCTACATTTATTTGATAAAAACATACAGTAAAAACAGTAATATTATAACATTTAATTACAATTATAAATATTTTTTTCTATTTTAATATATATTAAAAAGTCATTTATTCCTGTGATGTAAAACTGTTAAAATAAAATAAAATAAAATAAAATAATAAAAAAAAGAAATGCAGGTATGCAGAGAGTATTAAATAAGTATTTAAATGTAAAATAAAACTACTTAAATATGGCCATAGGTGTATTACATATGTGCTTTGTTTTTTTTTTTTACTTATCTTGCATAAAACAACCCAATGACGTCTTGCATTTCAGACTAACTTCCATACAAGTTTTCTTTAGATTTTATATGAAATCTTGACCTTAAATTGTAATTTGTCCATTTGTAAAACCTGCAGTGTAACCACAAGTGTGTGTGTGTGTGTTTGCAGCTAAATTGTGTTAAATCATATATAATACAAAGGAACTCTCCCAAAAGCTGCAATATTCAGAAAGAATGACAAAACACAAGTGCACTTTGACCCTTAACCTTTGTCCAGCCTGTTAAAGACCCAGCCACGGCTCTGTACTATTTCAACATATTGCACAGAGGTTTGCAACACACGTTTTGAAATCTCTCATTTTTCACATACCCACCAGGTTTTTGCTTAAGGAATGCATGTAAATGAATTAGAAAGTTGCTGCATTACACTACATCGAATCTACATTTGCTTCACACACATGCAGCTGCTGAAATGTACAAACTCAAATCAGTTGTGCAACCCAGAGTGGGTTCAGGTTAGTCCACGCTGCCTTTTGAAATCTCGGGGCTTGCTAAACAGGAACGTGCCATTACTGAAATGCCTGCCTCATGGTGTTGAGGCTCTTCTCTAACTGTACAACAGATGGCAGTATAACTTAAGTTTCAGAAAGACCCATGAAAATGAAGACACTGAGTTGGAGTGTTTGTGTTTCATTTATTCAGTGACTTACATCCTGATAGAGAGATGGACAGGCCTTTATAGATTTGGATTTCTGATCGGTATGCTTGCAGTCAGATGCTGATGTAGTACTGCAACACTGAATGCTTCACTCATGTTGTATTGCAGAATGCTTAGTGGCCGATCACTGGCTGTAATATCTCAATGTCTGCCAAAAACTCTGGGTGACACTGTTAGGGTTACAAACAGACCATCTGAGGAATCTCAGCTGTCTTCAGCCTCCCTAACTTTGCCCTTACAATAAACTTCATTTCAAGAACCTCAACAGTACAGCGCTATTCAAACGTTTGGGGTCAGTGAGGCTTTTTTTCTTTCTTTCTTTGAAAGAAAGAACGAAAGCACACAATTATATAATAATATTAAGCAATGATGCATATAACCAATGAAAAATCTTTTTCATCAAAGAATACATTTAATTTAATTGTCACAAAAGAGTTATTTTTCAAGTAAATGCTGTTCTTTTGAACTTTCGATCAATCAGATAAATCTGGAGAAAAAATGCATCAAGTTTCCTAAAAAAAATATTCAGCAGCACAACCGTTTTCAATATCGATAATACTCAGAAGTGTTTCTTGAGCAGTAAATCAGCATATTAGAATGATTTCTGAAGGATCATGTGACTCTGAAGACTGGAGTAATGAGGCTGAAAATGCAGCTTTGCTTCACAGGAATTAATTAAATTCTAAAATATTTTAAAATAGAAAACAGTTAAATTAAATAGTAATTAGGGCTGGGTATCGAGTTTGATACTTTTTAGGCACCGACCGAAATGCTTCGATACCATTGAGTATCGAAAAACGTCTCGTCGTTCGGTACCAAATTTCAAAACCTAAGGGGTTAATCTCATCAGCGTCAGTGAGCCAATAAGCCTGCAGCACTAGCCCGGTGTGTTCGACTAGAGGTGAATCAAAGTTTTTTTTTTAGATAATGTAATCTTGTTAAAATTGATTTAATAAAATTGGTATCGAAAAAAGTATCGTTCAGGAACCGGTATCGAAGTCAAGGTATCGGTATCGATATCGAACATTTTTGAACGATACCCAGCCCTAATAGTAATAATATTCCACAATTTAGCCTTGATGAGCATACAAGAGACTTTCATTATCACGCATGCATCACAATTTTGCTTACATTTGATTAGTGTCTTAGAAATAGTGCAGAATCTAAATATTCTTTCTTAATTTTATGTCTGTTTGTTTTGCATTTTGGAGAATGCAGCAATATTTTATTTCCATATTTAATTGGGAAATTCCACTGCGTTTCAAACCGGCATTCCACTATCTCCGACAAACGACAGACCGGTATGGAATATTATTTTTATAGGTTCTGCATTGACTGCTGCTAGTGATATTAACAAAGACTGTGACAGTCGTTCATTGCTTACACTGAAAAAAATAAAAAAAATATGTGTAGAAACATTTTTTAAATTGTAAATTGAGTAAATTTTCACAATTACAAATGCATTGAATTAAACATGAAAGTTTGAAACAAAAAAACTTTCTTGTTAAAAAAAAAAAATAATAAAAACTTTTCTTTTAAAATCTACTTTATTTTTTTTTATTTACTTTATTTATTTATTCTATCACAGTGTACAATTCCCTTCATGCTGTAAACCATCCTTTTCATGAAAAATCATGAGCTCTGAGTTTTGGCAGTACTGGAAATATACAAACTTTTGATACTAAACAGCACCCTGTAAATGCGTACGACATGTTCCCTTCTATAAAAATGGAGTTGTTGGTATTTTCTCGACACTTTCTGCATCTCGTCCCCCTCATCTCAGTGTAAGAGTATCCAGCAGCTGGCCCTGTCTGTCTCGAGCCGAGCGCACAGATCGCAGGGCCTGTCTGCAGCACACACACACTCTACTGTCTGCTGCCACTGCTTCTCACAGCTTCGATATGAGGCTGACCAATGGATTTTAAAGCTGATTCGAAGCAGGACGTTCTAAGGTGAACATGAAGGTCCTCAAAAACATTCCACTGATAGTTCTTCTGGCGTATTTCAGCCTGAGTGAAGGGCTCCAGAGAGGTGAGTCACGGCTTCTGATTGTGAATAACTATCTTGTGTTGTGCAAGCATGAGCCACAGAAGTGATGCAGTTTGTTGAATATTGAGATAATATGATCAGGGATCTGGTGAATTAGATATTTCACTGTGTGAGTTCATTGAAAATGAGGTTTGTTTCTAATTTAAATGGAAATAAAGTTTTAGGATTTTGAAAAGATAGATCTATCTATCTATCTATCTATCTATCTATCTGAGGGGTGAACTGTTTTATTTTTGGGTATATTATAAAACGTGCTGGAGATGTCTGAAATGCTTTTTGCATAGTTCTTTATACTTTTTTTTACAGAATAAAGTTTATTTTGTTTCGTATTTTGCTTAAATAAATAATCTGGCCTGTCAAAAAATGTTACATTTAGCTGTTGCAAATTAGTTTGACCTTTGACCATTTATTTATTTATGTTTTTAAACCAACCGGGAAATGAGTGGTTTTGAGGCACAAAATAGTTTACCTAAGGTATGTGTTAAATAAATTTTGTATTGGCACATATACCCTACTTAGCTATAAAATAATAATAAAAAAATAAAATAAAATAACATTTCCACTTGTAACATACAGTTATTTGTCACAATACATGGGTTAAGTTGTCACAATTGAACCTGCTGTTAAACATTGTATTATTAGGATTTTTAGCAACACAGTTATGAAACAAATTACTCTATTCAGCAATATGTGAAATGCATAAAAGCATCAAGAAAGCAATACGAAGATAAGATATCCGATTCATCCATGTTTCAACATGTCAAAAGTGTCAAAAGTTTGTTATGAAAGGAGCTGTTTCTGACAGCAGTGATACAACATGTGCTGCTGTATTAATAATAATAGTATCAATGGTCACACATAACAATTACTTCATGTCATCATAGATTAAAGGATGGAAGTTTCCAGCATGTTCCTTCCACAATATGCAATACCATACCATGTTCAAATGCTAACCTATAATTTTCAAATCAAGTCAACGTTTTTTTTTTTCTCACATTTTTCTTCGCACCCACAGTGAATAAACATTTATTATAGTCTGGTTTTCTTGACTATTTGAGAAAAGCAATTACATACAGATCACATTTGTAGAATAATTTACAAGGCTTTACAGTATCAGTCTCAGAATCACTGACAGATGGGTTTTGATTTGTGTATTTATGATTTAAACTGTGAGGTCACGTCAAGTCTGAACTATAATTTGTGACATATGACTTCTGGAGAACTGAAAAGCATAGCTGTGACCTCAGAGCTTTGAACCTCAATATCTTCCAACTGGAAATGTTTATATTGACTTTAGGCGCCTGCGTAAGCAGAGCTCCAGATGGAGAAGATACACTGTACGCCAACCGTTTCTCCTGAGATACACTCATGCGGTTACTAATCGACATCTTAAAATAACTTATGAGGTCATTAGTACGGTATATTGGCGTTGGACAGTATGCTACAATCAATTGTTCTACATAGAGCAAACGCAGCGACACCTTGACATGATTTATAGAATTTGCAAAAGGTTAAGATGGAGAATATTGATTTAGAATGTTCGAGTATGGCATGATACACAAGGTAACGTCTTTGATACATATGGAAGGCTTGAAAATGTGGATACATGTATAATTCCAGATATGGAATCTGTATTTAATATACCCAGAAACACAGTGGTGAAAGCGTTCTTACCATCCATCATATAACAGAAGCTGGAGTCAAAACATTATCATTTGCACACATAATTTCTTCAAATTTACCAAAAATGACTATAAAGAAAATGCCTTCTGGATTTCTAAAGCAATGGTTCTCCGCTGATAGGTCGCAACCAAGCGGCAACCTTCCGGTCTCTCTCGTGAAATCAACACGGAAGTGACTAAAACTGCAATTCATCGACTGACCGCTAGAGGCTGGCTCCAAAAGCGTATCAGTCCCATATGGCGCTTTTCCACTGCGTGGTACGACTCGGCTCGGCACGG
>NW_015625570.1:0-6694 GCF_001515625.1 Sinocyclocheilus rhinocerous
CTTCTGAAAGGGGAGGCGGGAGCACCAGCTCGTTTTCATTTAAAGAGACAAACTCAAAAAACGCGCGTTTTTGGCAATTTCAACAAGCTATAAAAATTATCTGTAGGGTATTTTGAGCTAAAACTTCACATACACACTCTGGGGACATCAGAGACTTATTTTGCATCTTGTAAAAAGGGTCATAATAGGTCACCTTTAAACTAATTTACATGATTTTATACATAGCAATTCACTAACATGTGAATACATATATCTATATATATTTCTCTTATATATATTATAATGTATTATGTATTATCATATATTTCTTATATAGGTAGTATGTGTGTAAATGTATATATATAAAAGTTATATATACTGTATGATGAGCTCTGTCTAAATATAGTGCATTATCACACAAATCACATAATCATAAAATCATATAATATATAATATACAGTCTCTCTAATAAATATACTTGATATGATGCCTGGCACAGTTATCTGAATATCAAATGCTACTATATTGTATTTTTCAGCACCACAGGATGTCTCGTAACTCAAATTTATTTTCCATTTCCAAACATTTTCATCTATGTAGCACACTTTATGAATAGTTATTTTTCCTTATTTAATAAAAACCTTCACAGAGATTCAACTGATTCATCTGCATGAGAGTGAGATCTTTGGAGAACATGAGACTGGAATGAGTCTGATGAGAGAGTTTCTGTACCTTCAACAATCACTTGAAGATCTCTAGATGTTTCTGTGCCGTCTGAGCGTTCGAGTGTTAATCTGTAATTCCCTGAATCTGCTCTGATCACACGGTTTATTATCATAGTCCCATTAATGACTGTCACTTCAGGTCTGTTATTATAAAGATCACATTCCCTCATCCTGTCATATTTTACTCTACAAACTGGATCATCATGAGTGTTGTATATCCTCTTATGTAACCTCAGTTCATATTCACTAGTGTCCCGCGCCATCAGCAGATTGAGTTTGTGTCCCAGAGCTGCGTAACAGGGATCTGATTGATCAAATCTGCAGAACCGATCCAGACCTGAAGAACAAAACACACACAAACACACACACACACACACACACACACACACAGACAATGAAATGTACCAAAATCTAAAGGAATCATTGATTAAAATCAGGCATAAATTACATACACAAAAAAATTATTAAAATAACGTTAACTATTAAAATAACGCTAAAATAAATTCAAATTTACTTTCACTGTCTGCAAACACTTTATGCATGTTGAAATGCTTTAATCTGATAAAGCAAATTGTTTTTGTCCTGCACTTTCTGTCCAGTTCCATTAACCTGCAACATTTCTCTCTTTATAAATAATGTTATAATTTATTCTCCCTCATTACACTTCTCATTTGCTCCCTATTTATTATCCTTGTGTTTGCAACCCTGTGCTTTTTCGTTGTCTTATGTGTCTGTGTGCTCTTTGTTTAAGCCTGCTTTGCCTGTTCCTGTGTGGCCGTTAGTGATGGGCAAATGAAGCCTCATGAAGCACTGAAGCTTCGCGAGTGTCAAAAATATCTGGTGGTCAATAAAAATATAGCAGCCAAAAGCCTGTGAAAATAGTGTGTGTGTGTGTGCTTGTTAAAATTCTCTCTCTGATAAGATAATGTAGCGTCTGGACCAATCAGACACAATTGTTTTTAGTTATGTTTAACAAATACTCTGTAACACCCCTCAGTCTACAAACAACTATGAGGGTCTATGGACCTTCCCCTGAAATGCATCTAACACCTCAGAAAGGCAGAACAGGCCTCTGGTTCCATGGTAACCAATGCTGATATCACTGGTTTTATTGCCCAAAGGAATGCGGGCAGAGAAACTCACAATTCATTTACCCTTAGGAAAGACATACAATGCCCATAAAAATGGACTCTTCTCTAGTTAATTCATAGAAAAACCTTTCTGTGAATGAACACGCATCTCCTCAGGACATTGTGTATACCATTACTGTTACTGTATATTGTCTTTTGAGTTTTGTTTTGTGTGTTTTATGATAGATCACTAGTTAATATAACCCCACCAATACCATGTTTGGTCTCTTTGAATTTGTCTTCTGATGATCTAAACGAGAGTGTATATTATATGTTGGTACATAGGCAATATATTAGTAGAGCCTGAGCCGGTGCGGGCTTGCCCGGTGGGCTCCAACACATAGCCATTCAGTCTGCGGTTCGGTTAGATTCTGAGAAGGATGTGAGCTAGAACGCTTCTAAGGACACCCTAAGTTCGTGCCAGGCCTCGTGCCTAGTCTTTCCATTCATCAAGATCCTCTGACTCAAAATGGTTCTTTCTCATCACCTAACTTCAGCCAACATACTGGAGTCCCAAAGAGCATCAGGACTCTCTTTCAAACAGGCGAGACGTGCAAGTATCAAACTTAGTCTTATTAATTGATACATTAAGTATCATTTGCACCTTTTACAAAGGTGTGTTTGAACTAAGAAACTGATGTTTCCTTCAGTTGTTACCTCATTATTGTTTCAGTTATTCCACCTGTGTCTCCCTCGTTACCTGCCCTACTTAGTCTCCTTGTGTTTGCAGTCCTGTGCTGTTTCGTTATTTGTCGTATGTGGTCTAATGTGTCTGTGTGCTCCTTGTTTTAGCCTGCTATACCTGTTCCTGTGTGGCCTTGCCAAGCTGCGCCCTGTTCTGGCCTTCCTGCCGGTTTTTCCCCCTTGGGGTAGCTTTTGTTAGTTTTGTTTATTTTCATTATTAATAAAAAGCCCGATTACTGCAATTAAGTCCTCGCTCTTTATCCCTGCACCCTCACCTGACAAATATAAACTGTATAGACTATGACTAGATCATCGCAGACTCTTAATGTAATATTGCAACTAGGGCTACTAATTTAATGTGCTAATTGGTGAGATATTACGGAAAAATAATGCATAAAAAATATAAACACAATAAATGACCCCGCCCCGGTTCAGACCTGTTCGTCATCTTACACTAAAAACTACAGTGTAAGTTTTACACACATAAAACTACACTCAAAGTGCAGATCTGTCAAACTCTAATGGTTATTACTGCCCACAAATTCTGCTTTGGACGAGGATTCGAGTAGAACTACAATCACAAATAAAAAGTGATAAACTACAAACATGGCAGATACGCAAGACTGGTGGTTATATAAAGGAGGTTTGAGTGATTAATAATCAATATCAACCTGATGAAAAAATATTTATTTAATGTTATACACATTGTGTTTCATCTGCAACAACATTGTAACATTTTATGAAGAACCATAGATATGTATATGTAGATTCGACCGCTCCAGATACATCGATGCATCCGCCATCTTGGAACAGTCAACGTGTCACTCAAAGTAAAAATCAACGAGTTTTCAAATATGTGCAGCCTCTGGTTGTAAAAACTGCGGAGATTTAAACTCCAGAAGAAATGGGATAAACTTTCACAGGTGATAATGAGTTGATTTGTGTTTTTATAACTCAATCATTCATCACGGTCAGGAGCTCATGTGCCCTGAAATCATTAGATGTCAAGGAAAACATTGCAGTGTAAGTTCATTTAATTTGATCTCACATATAATTTGTGTAAAATGTAAAGTGTTGCACATTTTATTGGTACAGAGATGGACATGTGTATTTTGTAAAAAACTTTTGCAACTGCTTTTTATCATTTACTTAGGAGCACCACAATTAAATGATCCTTCATAGGGACTACAGAACAGATACTTTGAAGTTTATTTTAAAGTGCAAAGTATTAAATGTACAAAATGTGTTGAGTAAAGCTCTGTAAAAACTTAATTTTTGCAGCACTGTGTTGGAAGTGTGTGCCATTGGTTAATCAAAAGTACATACACACACTTGTGGTTTTCACACTAACTTGAACACTTCGGCCAAATACAGGAAATACGTCATGCAAGTAGACAAGAGGTCAAGTGCAAAGACTGCCTGTATGGGCATTGTGACTGACCCTATTTATATTTATATATGGTTTAAATGGTGACAGGATGCATGCAAGTCTCTGTTAAAGAAACAATTGTGATGAACTTGTTTGTTCCAAACCTTGTCTACTATTCTGCTACACACTCTAAATTATGTAGATACATTTTCATCACAAAATGTGCACATACTTTTAGGGCATAGTATAAGTAGGCAAACTGGGACGCAGCATCTTTGAGAAGTGCGGATTGCTTTACATCAGCAACAAATGCACATGTACAACTATCCACTGAAATTGGACTAAAAAGATTACATAAAGACTATAGAAACAATAATTTGGATTTCATGGGTCTTTCTTTTACTGTGAAGTAAACACTGAAATATTATAATAATTCCCCTTACAGACACTCAGATCTCTTGCTAGATCACGGCTGCAGACTCTTAATTTAATATTACATTCATCAGAGATTGATCGGATTGATTCAGCATGATAAAATGAGTTTGATGTGAAAGTGACTCACATGCAGCAGTTTGCAGCAGCAGCATCAGTCCAAAGATCAGCATCATTTCTCTAAAATCCAGTTTCCAGAAGAAGCCCAATCCCAGCAGAAGAGTGTCAGATCGAGTCTTCACTGACAGACAGACAGCAGCTCTACTGACACACCAGGAAATTACACCACTTTAACAAAGAAAGAAGAAAGAGGAAGCTTTTGTAGAGAGGGTCAATGTGGGTTCCTTCTTAAATACACACAAAAAGACTGAAACTAGGAAAAAGATATAACAAGAAGAATCACTTCTCAGTTACAAAACATTTCCAAAGACTGCACAGAGCTACTTTCTGAATGACAGAGATGCAGATTCACACCTGAGTCTCAGTGGCAATAAACTGTGAAATCAGTGAAAACCATGTCAAGATCACATTCAAAAACTCTGAAGCAGAAGATTGAAACCACAAAACATAAACAGCAAAACACCAGACGCTGCAAAACCGAGACACGGATCAGGAGGAATAGTTTTGAATAAAACATCTGAACTGAAACTGTAAATGGAAAAAGTAAAAGAGCAAGAGCAGAAATGTGAAATACATTCAGATATGGAAAATAAACACACAGAATGACTTCACAATCTGACAGAAGAGTTTTATGAATGAACAAAAGGGGTTCCATGTAATGAAATACTGCTGATGCAAAAACAAATGTACAACAAATAATTTAAAAACGTCCTTCATAACTAAAACTGTAGTCAATCTGGTTTAATTCATTCATCACAGGTCTGTAATTCTGCATTAATGAGTTGAATTAGTGATTTCATGAGTAGTCGGTTCAGGCCTGACATAAATAATGCTCACAAAGTCCAGAAATACATCAACATACTCTACAAGAAATAAACACAACACATGTAAAGATCAATGTCTATCATGAAAGCTTCTTCTGTCTCCTGGTTTTATTCAGCAGGTGAAAGCTGGACTGATGTGAGAATCGCTGAGATTCTGAAGTCATTTCTCACAGATGTGAAGATCTGCTGCTGCTCTCATAAATCTTCTGCTGTGTGTTCATGTTGCTCTCTAAATCTTCTCATTCTCACTTTCTGATCTTCCTCTTTCTTTCCTAAAAGCATCATCATCATCATCATCATCATCATCACACTCCCAATATTCACATGTCAAATCCATAATGATGATCATAAATGTCTCTCACCTGACGTGTGTCTCATGTAGATGTGAAAACCTCCTAACAGACCCAACAGAACCATCAGCTGGAAACACCAGACCAGCACATAATCATGTATTAGAACTCACCAGGACAGGGTTGGACTCTAATGGTCTTCTGTGTGTGACTGACGTGGTTCTTCACGCTGCAGCTGATGTCTCCATCAGTTCCCTCATCCAGATCAATGCTGCTGTTTCCATCCATCAGTGGATCTCCATTCAGAGTCCAGCTGTAGAGGAGCTGATCCCCCTCAGAGGAGCAGAACACCCTCATCCCCCACACCACAGGAATAAAAACCTTCCCAGAGAGTCAACTGATTCATCTGCATGAGAGTGAGATCTTTGGAGAACATGAGACTGGAATGAGTCTGATGAGAGAGTTTCTGTACCTTCAACAGTCACTTGAAGATCTCCTTGAAATGTTACTGAGCCATCTGAGCGATTGAGAGTTAATTTGTAATTCCCTGAATCTGCTCTGATCACATGGTTTATTATCAGAAACCCATTAATGACGGTCACTTCAGTTCTGTTATTATAAAGATCACATTCCCTCATCCTGCCATATTTTACTCTACAAGCTGGACAATCTTGTGTGTTGTTGTTTATTCTCTTTATTATCTTCAGGTCATATTCAGTAGCGTTCAGCACCATCGGCAGATTGAGTTTGTCTCCCAGAGCTGCGTAACTGTCAGGATTGGACCTGTTTTGTCATGTGTTTCAGTTCCTGTTTTGCCTTATTTGGTCTTGTTCTTGTCCTTGTTTAGTTTGAATTCCCACACCTGTCTGTCCCTCGTTATCCTGTCTTTATAAGCCCAAAGACTCTTTACAAAGTCTGTTCAGTTTGTGTTTGTCGGGTCTACTATTGTACTACGTGTGTTGCTCAAGCTCCTGTTGTGATGATTCCCAGTGTTTCCTTGATTAAAGACTGCTAAACGTTCCTTCGTGCCTCCCGTGTTCTTCCTGAACAGCGTAACGTGACAGAAGACCCGACCAACACAGTAACCTCCGTGTGTCTACCCTCAGTTTTGTTTCCCGTTTTCACCCAGTGTCTTTTTTTC
>NW_015625570.1:14353-28758 GCF_001515625.1 Sinocyclocheilus rhinocerous
GAAGGCGCTGTGTGTTTGTGTTCTGTGTGTTTCGTTGTGAAAGCGAAACTACTTTGTTTGGTCTTCCAAAAGAGGACGATATCTGCTTCGTCATGCCTGGAGCTGATCCGTGCTGGTCGCTGAGGAAATACAACAACTTCGCTGTGGATCACCGGATCGGCTTTCACTGTGGACGAAGCGGAGTCCAGCCCGGGGTCGTCACATGTGATTGCCGCAAGCCCGCCGGACGCTCCTTCGTCAAATCCGCCGGCCGCGCCGTTCTCAAGCCTGCCGGCCCCCGCATACTCTAGCCCCCGGCCTCGCTTTTCAGAACGATGAGCTTTGTAAAAATCGACGCGTTTCAGAAAGGCGGGGCATAGAGGAGAAACAATAATGTACAGTATGTGGAAAATAATGTGTTTTTGAACCTTAAACCACATAAACACATTTCATTACACAAAATACACAAAATAATGTTCATTTTAGCAGCATCATATGACCCCTTTAATATTAATTACTGCAGAGATAATCAATCATTTTGAAGAATTAAGTGGGCAGTTGAGAGAATCGGTTCGTCTGAATCTCATGAAACATGTCAAAGACATTTCAGTTCAAAACTGTATTTAGTAAGTAATATTTATCATGTTTCATTGAATGTTGAATGTAAATAATTGCAATTACAAAAAAATTATAATAATAATAATTCTAAAACATTACAGTAAAGAAAATTTCTTCGGGAGTATGAATGTTTTTAATTGTCATAAAAATAACAATGCAAATCAAATGAATGGTTGTAAAATATTCCTATATTAAATATAATTTCTTTTGATTTTGGGGTGAAATGTTTGTTTGTTATTTATAATTCAGTGCCATGCCAGCGACTGCCAAGAAACAAGTGAAAAATAGTACAATTAAATAAATAAACAATAAATAAAAACAAAAAGGTTTTAAAGTTTATGTTATATTAAATAACTCACTTTATTAATAATCTTTCCTTAAGAATAAACCAAAAAGGAGAGTCCTAGAGGAGTTAAACTCATCACAATCCACCAAAATACGCTTCAGAGATACTGCATTCTGTCATAAGGGGATTCTGTGGAGAAATGTGACTTTGACAGGTTCTTGACAGGTTTTGTGAGATTCTACATCACTCTTGTTGCTGTTGCTGTTGTCTAGCAAATACTTCATTCATGTATTAGAAGCTCACCAGTAGGACAGACTAGTCTAATGGTCTTCTGTGCGTGACTGACGTGGTTCTTCACGCTGCAGCTGATGTCTCCATCAGTTCCCTCATCCAGATCAATGCTGCTGTTTCCATCCATCAGTGGATCTCCATTCAGAGTCCAGCTGTAGAGGAGCTGATCCCCCTCAGAGGAGCAGAACACCCTCATCCCCCACACCACAGGAATAAAAACCTTCCCAGAGAGTCAACTGATTCATCTGCATGAGAGTGAGATCTTTGGAGAACATGAGACTGGAATGAGTCTGATGAGAGAGTTTCTGTACCTTCAACAGTCACTTGAAGATCTCCTTGAAATGTTACTGAGCCATCTGAGCGATTGAGAGTTAATTTGTAATTCCCTGAATCTGCTCTGATCACATGGTTTATTATCAGAAACCCATTAATGACGGTCACTTCAGTTCTGTTATTATAAAGATCACATTCCCTCATCCTGCCATATTTTACTCTACAAGCTGGACAATCTTGTGTGTTGTTGTTTATTCTCTTTATTATCTTCAGGTCATATTCAGTAGCGTTCAGCACCATCGGCAGATTGAGTTTGTCTCCCAGAGCTGCGTAACTGTCAGGATTGGACCTGTTTTGTCATGTGTTTCAGTTCCTGTTTTGCCTTATTTGGTCTTGTTCTTGTCCTTGTTTAGTTTGAATTCCCACACCTGTCTGTCCCTCGTTATCCTGTCTTTATAAGCCCAAAGACTCTTTACAAAGTCTGTTCAGTTTGTGTTTGTCGGGTCTACTATTGTACTACGTGTGTTGCTCAAGCTCCTGTTGTGATGATTCCCAGTGTTTCCTTGATTAAAGACTGCTAAACGTTCCTTCGTGCCTCCCGTGTTCTTCCTGAACAGCGTAACGTGACAGAAGACCCGACCAACACAGTAACCTCCGTGTGTCTACCCTCAGTTTTGTTTCCCGTTTTCACCCAGTGTCTTTTTTTCCGTTGTGTACCCTCATGGATGCCCTCCTTCACCCGGAATATATCCTCCTCCTGCTGGAGCAGGGGGAGAGATCGCTTGAGGACCATACGAGACTGTTCCGGCTCTTAGCGTACACCACCAGCTACCCGGACGACGCGCACCATTGACGGAGAGCCATTTCTCGCCACGATTAACGATCTAGCGCAAAGCTGAGCGACTGAGCAGCGGATCGCCCCGGACGTAGAGCTTAACCCGTCAGACCAGGTGCTAGAGCCGGCGACAGTGCCCACAGGGAGGGAGCAAGCCGTGGACACACACACACACACACACACACACAAAGTGAGAAAGATACACAGTTTTTTTTACAATCGCTATATTTTTTCAATACAATTTTCCTAAACTCTTAACACAGTTAGCACAACATCGGTCTCTATACAATTAACACATTTCTTGTTGCTTTGACCCAAAATGCATTCAGTTAACACAAATTTAAAATGCTTGAACTTCTCTTACACACAAACTCAACCAAGACCAAAACAATGTATTTTTACTGCCAAATTTATAAATGCTTGCACACTGTATGTCGGAACAGATAACATCATGTTCTAAACCTAACTTATAGGCTAAAGTCAAAGTGAACAGCTGTTCATATTGTAAACTGAAACACAAATATATCCCCTGTATTTTATTCCATTGCTAATGAGAAACAGCTGATTGAAGTTATGCAAATATATAAATTATAGCTAGACACACTCAGGTGTTGAGCTTCTTTCAATCTCATGAACATATGGTGTACAGTAAAAGATGACCGCTTTGGGCTGATCTTGTGTGTAAAAGTGAGATTAACCCCTGCAACACCGACCGCCTTCTCCTGTTTTTAGAAGACCTGCACTAAAGACTGGTGCCAGAGGTAGAAAGGGGACAGGTGGGAGACCACTTGTCAATATATGTGGTCACATGGGACAATGTGTCATTCCACCATTTCCATGCAGTCAGAGCGAAGATGATGTCCCTTTTCCTTGCCCCTTACTCCCCTTTCCTCAACCCCGTTGAGTTACACACAAACTCAACCAAGACCAAAACAATGTATTTTTACTGCCAAATTTATAAATGCTTGCACACTGTATGTCGGAACAGATAACATCATGTTCTAAACCTAACTTATAGGCTAAAGTCAAAGTGAACAGCTGTTCATATTGTAAACTGAAACACAAATATATCCCCTGTATTTTATTCCATTGCTAATGAGAAACAGCTGATTGAAGTTATGCAAATATATAAATTATAGCTAGACACACTCAGGTGTTGAGCTTCTTTCAATCTCATGAACATATGGTGTACAGTAAAAGATGACCGCTTTGGGCTGATCTTGTGTGTAAAAGTGAGATTAACCCCTGCAACACCGACCGCCTTCTCCTGTTTTTAGAAGACCTGCACTAAAGACTGGTGCCAGAGGTAGAAAGGGGACAGGTGGGAGACCACTTGTCAATATATGTGGTCACATGGGACAATGTGTCATTCCACCATTTCCATGCAGTCAGAGCGAAGATGATGTCCCTTTTCCTTGCCCCTTACTCCCCTTTCCTCAACCCCGTTGAGGAGTTTTTCTCAGCCTGGAGAAGGAAGGTTTTTGACCATCGTCTACAGGACCAAATGTCCTTCCTGAATGCAATGGATGCTGCATACCAAGACATCACAGCTGAACACTGCATGGGTGGATAAGGCATGCCAAAAGATTCTTCCCAAGATGCCTTGCCAGAGAAAATATCAGGTGTGATGTGGAAGAGAACATGTGGCCAAATGCAGAAGACCGGGCAGATTAGAAGAAGACTTTTTTTTTTTAGGCCTTTTCTGTTTGTGTATTTGTAAGGTCTGTTTTGGGTTTTGTCATGTTCATGTTTTCATGTCTTTTATTTTGTAATTGTTTCATGCTGTTAGTGTCATGCTTCCCTTGCCCTCTTGTCTTCATGCTATTGGTTCCTCTGTTCATTGTGTCATGTTCTGATTGGTTGTCCAGGTCATGTGTCTTGTTTCCCATTGGTTTGTTCATGTCATGTGACCCTCTTTGTTTGCTATAAGTAGCCATGTCGTTGCCTTTGTTTATTGTTGTGTATTGAATGTATTTGTCCTGCTGTCGGTTAGTGTTCAATACCTTTCTGAAAGACATTTTCCGTTTTGGTTTGGAAAGAAACATATCACAGTTAATGCCACGCAATACCCCACACTGGTCACTTGAACAATATATATAGACTTTGCTCTGCAAATGAGTGGCTCTGCCTTCACTGTGGGTGTCGTGGAGGAGGAACACAGCACCTCTCCAAAGTCCTCAGTCGTCATGCCTACCAAGTCTGAACCTGCTCACGTCATGTCTGCTATGCCAAAGCCTGCTCACATCATGTCTGTCAAGCCAGATCCTGCTCACGTCATGTCTGCCAAGCCACAGCCTTCTCACGTCATGTCTGCTATGCACTCTTCACGTCATGTCAGCCAAGCCAGAGCATGTTCCCGTCATATCTGCTATGCCAAGTCCTCTTCACGTCACGTCTTCCAAGCCAGAGCCTGCTCACATCAAGCCGGTCACTTGTCTCGTCACGTCGCAGCCTCTCCACGTCACGGCTATCACCAAGATTTCCCCTAAGGATTTTTTTTGGGGGGAGCTATAGTACCCAAGCTCCTGCGAATGTGGAGCTTGGGCGAGGACTGAAAAGACTGATTGCTAGTGTGATGGACCCACCACTGATGTCAGTGAGCCCCCTGGACCACCTCCAGTCCTCCACCCTCCTGGACGTTTTGTTGTTTTGGTTGGGGTGGATGCTGCATTAGGGCGTCAGGAGCCGCCCATAGAGGGGGGGGATCTGTAAGGTCTGTTTTGGGTTTTGTCATGTTCATGTTTTCATGCCTTTTATTTTGTAATTGTTTTATTAGCACATATGGATGTTATGGGGTAATTCATGGGGTCGGTGTTGATGCCATGAAAAGAAATGGTGTAAGGGCTAAACCCTTATTCTTTGTAAAGGTGACATATTTAGTTGACATGCATAAGTACATGTAGACTTAACATGTGGCGGTCGCTATTTTGAGCGTGTGGGCTGCACACTGCGCTCAAGAGGCCTATCCTGTCCACGAGTCTGCCCCAGAGGCCTCTGCTGTCCACGAGTCTGTCTCAGAGGTAGCGGCATCCACTGCAGAACCTCCGGAAGTGACGGCGTCTGCTGCAGAACCTGCGGAAGTGATGGCGTCCGCTGCAGAACCTCCAGAGGTGGCACCGTTTGCTTCTGAACTCTTTGCTTGTCCTGTCACGGCCACAAGAGGCTGTTCATGAACTCACTGTCTGCCCTGTCACAACCATGGAGGCCGCTCACGAACTCTTTGCTTGTCCTGTCACGGCCACAGAGGCCATTCATGAACTCACTGTCTGTCCTGCCACGGCCAATTTGTATAAAAACTGGAGTCTTTAATACACATATTTTAGAAGTTTAATTCTGTATAAGTAAGTGTAAGTATATATTTTTTTAATTTAGTGAACAAGACTAGTACTGGCTAGGTGTCATCATGTTTGTGACCCAGTGTCGGCTCAGTTTCAGTACCCAGTACTGGCTAAGTGTACCATTTTGGTTGGTGTGATTGTGGCCCAATGCCGGTGGTGTTGGCCCAGTTTCAGTACCCAGACTCGGGCCAGTAAGTGTTTAATTTCTCGTTGGTGTGATTGTGGCCCAATGCTGGTGCTGTTGACTCAGTTTTAGTACCCAGACTCGGGTCAGTACTGGCTAAGTGTTTCAATTCTTGTCGGCGTGATTGTGGCCCAATGTTTGCAGTTTTGGCAGCCGGACTCGGGCCAGTGTATTTGGGCCGATTCTGGGGCCTCATTCATCCCATGTCTATGCCGAGTCTGGCAACCGCAGCCGGGCCGAGTTATTTCTTCCGACCTGCTGGATCTGGGCCATTATCAGGCCAAACCGTTTTGGCTACCTGGGTATACATAAACTAGAGAATACAAACTGTACAAATGCTTCACCTAAATACTTTACATGTGCAAAGGGAAAGTCGAGCAGCTGGCTGAGGAACAGTGCAAGATGATCTGTAGTGCATGAGCATGTAAACATACATATGTTATTGAGTCTTTTGTGGGATTATGTACACAACAGTGTGTGTAAAAAGTGTCTAGTGTACATAGAGGAGAGTGTGTTACTAAAGGTGGTTTGAACTGTTTGAAAATCTGGAATCTGAGGGTGAAAAAAAAATCTAAATATTGAGAATATCATCTTTAAAGTTGTACAAATGAAGTTCTTAGCGATGCATATTATTAATCAAAAATGAAGTTTTGATATATTTATGGTAGGAAATTTACAAAATATCTTCATGGAACATGATCTTTACGTAATATCCTAATGATTTTTGGCCTAAAAGAAAAATCTATAATTTTGACCCATACAATGTATTTTTGGCTATTGCTACAAATATACCCCAGCGACTTAAGACTGATTTTGTTTATATAGTTAGAACTGTACATTAATTCAAAAAATAAATAAAATGAAAACTTGATTTACAATGTTAATAACTGGAAACGCGTCATCAGTCTGTAAAAAGGATGCTTTTTGTTTTGGTGTTCACTAGGAGGCGACAAAGTGGAGGAAAAGGCAGCACAAAGGATACAGAAAACAAAAGTGTATTTTAATTGCGTAGTATGTCACAGAAAGACATTAAATAAAGCACAAGTTGCTCACAGCAGTCATGATTCCCTTCAGTCGGCCAGTGTCCGTCCTTTTATATTTCTGTTCTGGATCAGACACTGTGTTTTTCTGTAACCACACAGGAAAGATATGTGCAATAAACCCAGCATTTCATCATAAGCAGCCAAACACTGGCCTGTTTTGTGAACTCACACTAGTCCACTGACTGTAGGTGGTTTTGACACTAGTGCATCTGCACCTGAGCGTACACACATTCCTCTTGTGTTTTACACGGCTGCTGTTTAATGTTTGAGCTGGTGAACGATATCTCTCCATAATGAAGCTCTTGCTCCTTCTTCTCATTCCTGTTTGTTTGAGGATCCGTCGAGGTATTTTCCACATCTATAGACAGAGAGGAAGGACAGTGAACAGATGAGATTATAAACAAGATTATTTCTGTTGTGTAAATGCTGAAAGTACATTAAGTATCTTGTGTTTGCAGATTTAAAGAAGGTCAGCAGTCACCTGGAACCAGGGTTCAAAATCACATTGAACTAGGGATGAATTGATTGATTTATCATGATAAATATTTCTTATATAAAGTGAATTATTATTTCATTTAAGTATATTTTTTGTCCCTTGTATCTTTATTTTCATGTTTATACACTTTATACTGTATACTTATACTTTTGTTTTATCTCTTTATACTATTTGTTTTATATGCATTATTTATGTATTTATATTCTTTTTTATTTGCATATTTCTCAGAAAAATGTTGAGACGCATTATGACTGTCTTGTTGTCATTTTCGTGACTCAATGTCAGGACTGTGGTGACACACGATGTTACAACAGAAAGCAGAAAAACCCTTGCTAGACTTGCTGTACTTGAGAAGGGTGTTTTTTATCACTTTTTTCTGTCTCATGCTTCTATAATTCAGACTTAATGTCACGAGTCAGACTTTGACTTACTGCCAGAGTAAGTAAAGTTTGGGGGTTAAAAAGAGCATAATAACCTCCCAAAAGTGTTGAATTCTAATTACAGTTTTTATTTTTTTTTTAAGTAAAAGTTGATGGAAATCAGGACAGTCGCGGATTTTTTTCTATAGCAGAGCATTTGCATTTCTGATTTGATTCATTGAGATTATTTAGTCTATACATCAGGGCAAGATTTTCATTTTATGTCTGAAAAAAACAACTTCGGTAACACTTTATTTTAAGGTGTCCTTATTACACAGGGTTACATGTACTTACTATTATAATAACAATTAATTATGCATAATTACATGCAAGTAACCCTAAGCCAAACCCTAACCATAAGTACATGTAGCTAATTAATATTACTCTATAATTACACTGTATCAAGGACACCTTAAAATAAAGTGTAACCAAAACTTTTAGCGGCTGCTGAGAAAATATTGACATTTAGAATCTTAAAAACGACCAATATTTCTGTTAAACTATATATGACTAAATGTCAGGAATTACATTTTTTTTATGATCTGTGCATCAGTCATTTAAAGCGAACCAATTAATAATAATCCCCAAACTATTTATGTTATCACCTGATTTCTAATAAATAAACATGCAATATTATGTTATATTTGATGCTTTTTTATGCATAAATGTTAATTCTGTCATTATTTACTCCATGGGAAAATAAAAAAACAACATACGGTTTTGGAACAACATGAGGCTGAATAAATAATGACAGAGATTTTGGGTGAATTATTCTCTGGGTAACTGCGACAGTTTGTGTATGAACTGCAGATTAGTTAACATTACTTTTACATATATTCATTTATCAGAAGCTTGATTCACAAATGAGGACAAATATAAGTGAATATACAGGTGCATCTCAATAAATTAGAATGTCGTGGAAAAGTTCATTTATTTCAGTAATTCAACTCAAATTGTGAAACTCGTGTATTAAATAAATTCAATGCACACAGACTGAAGTAGTTTAAGTCTACAGGAATAAAAACCTTCTCAGAGATTCAATTGTTTCATCTGCATGAGAGTGAGATATTTGGAGAATATGAGACTGGAATGAGTCTGATGAGAGAGTTGCTGTACCTTCAACAATCACTTGAAGATCTCTAGATGTTTCTATGCCGTCTGAGCGTTCGAGTGTTAATCTGTAATTCCCTGAATCTGCTCTGATCACACGGTTTATGATCAGCATCCCATTAATGATGTTCACTTCAGGTCTGTTATTATAAAGATCACATTCCCTCATCCTGTCATTCTTTACTCTACAAACTGGATCATCTTGTGTGTTGCTTATTCTCTTTTGTATCTTCAGCTCATATTCTTTAGCGTCCCGCACCATCAGCAGATTGAGTTTGTGTCCCAGAGCTGCGTAACAGGGATCAGATTGATTAAAACTGCAGTTCCACTCCAGACCTAAAGAACAAAACACACACACACACACACACACAGTGAAATCTACCAACATCAACTCTTAAAACACTTAGTTTTATCTGTAAATTAAGTACCATTTATGGGATGTTCAAAAGAATGCCAAAATTCCCAAAGTATTTTCACTTCTACTATCTACTATAGAAACATCTGAACTCTGCTCATCAACCTCAGGTAAACACAGATGCTCAATCCTTTAGTCTGACATAGACACTTTCACTCACATATTCCAATAAAAAACCGATGATACAGCAAATGTTAGGTGTATCTTAATTCATATACGTATGCACTATTCTGATATATAAATAATGTTGGTAGTGTGTTCACACTGAAGATAATACGAAGTGCACTTTAAATACCCAGATGGTGCAACATCAACACTGTTGAACTAAACTCGATCAACAGTGAACTGAATTGATCTAAATAATGATACCATTGTCTTTTTAAAGCCACTTTTTAATTTTTCTTCATATTTGATGAAGTGTTTATCACTGATTCTGATATGTTCTTGTTCATTACTGAAGTTGCTTTGAAACAATCTGTATTGTATAAAGCGCTATAGAAATAAAGGCGACTTGACTTGGGACACAACTACCAGATCACTGAGAACTAAAACTGCTTTTGAAAAATGCAATGTTACAACACAAAGGGTTTGGGCACTTTTAGCTTTTTTTTAATTCTTACATTTTTACAGCATCTATATATTTGTCTAAATGTCAAACAATCAGCGTCCATGCATCACAGCAGAATTCTGTCATTTATTGTCATTTTTTCTCAACACTTTAGGAACATTTCCACCACATTTCACTCTTGGTTTAGATCATCATGGCTTTCAAAGGTAATAATTAACATTTACTGTACCTCTCCTGTAATCACCTAACCGATCCACAACCTTAAACCAAGACTAAATGATTTGCTTTTACTTTTTTCCTAATCTATAGCCATAATAAACCTGACCATGTAAACTATGAACATGGTTGGCTGTGTGATGTACTGTTTGTGATATTTCTCATCTGTAAGTCGCTTTTTTATATACCTATATATATATATAAGTGACTCACATGCAGCAGTTTGCAGCAGCAGCATCAGTCCAAAGATCAGCATCATTTCTCTAAAGTCCAGTCTCCAGCAGAAGAGTGTCAGATCGAGTCTTCACTGACAGACAGACAGCAGCTCTACTGACACACCAGGAAATTACACCACTTTAACAAAGAAAGAAGAAAGAGGAAGCTTTTATCATAGGAGGGGAAAACAGACACTGTTGATCAACAGCTTCCACTAATAAACTTTTCAGCGATAGAGACTAACAAAAGAACAAACAAATAAAGGTCATAGAACTAGTTTATTATCTCAAATATATGAATGTAATTTTTCATGTTTGGAGATTATTCTTAAGTCTGAACCAAATAAACTTTTTTTCCTTAAATATAAAATCAATTGGGCATTTGCAGGGTTAATTACAGAAAAGACTAACTATTTCCAGATACAGTAGAAAAGCAGAAGCGCAGGGCAGCAGAAGCATTAACCATAAAGCAGATCATCTATTTAAAACATGCATGTTACCAGCGTTTAGTTTAAAACCACAGAACCCAAGCTACTACACTTCAAATAAAACAGACAGATGAAGCAACAGACCAAAACTACTACATCAGGTGCCTTGTGTATAAAAAGATGCATACAAATACAATTGCCATTGCATTTTTTCTCACCCGCACCAAGCAGACACTTTCTATTTCGGTTGCAGTTAGGTTGCATCGAAAATGTATTCTAATATAAAAATACCATCTTGTGAACAACAACATTCAAGATGATATCTTCAGTCGCTGAAACTCATCTGTGACTGACAGAAGTGGTTTTCAGACTGGAAGTGTGAACATGCTGATGTGCACATCAGCAGAAAATGTGAGAAGGGTGGTATGTTCATGCCATGAAAGAGAAGTTCACAAATTCTCTCACTTAACAACTTTATTGGTAGGCATACATTGCATCCCAGATTGCACAGGTACGTCTGCAAGATGTCTGTTAAAGATCGCTTCATCTTCTGTGTACAAACATCTAATAGACGTCTTTAAGATGTCAGTTTTACATTCAATCTAAATCATAAAGACATCTTCTAAACGTCTATTTGACATCTGATAGGAAACGTTCTGTAGATGTATTGCAGATGAGCAAACACTAAAAAATACGTCTTGCAGACGTCAAATAGACGTCTCTGTGATGTACGTGTGATATCAGGGATATACATCCCTCTCACACCACAAATGTGTGGCCAAGTGTTTCCCGCACTGCTCACATAAAGCAAAAACAAACCTAATGCGTATGGAGACAGATTCACGAACAAATGACTCGTGTGAGTCGGTTCTTTAAATGAATAATTAGAAGATTCACCAACTCACCAGTTTGAATCAGTCTGGCGAATCCTTCAGTGAATAAACTCATCGAAATCAGAATCGCAGCATATACTTGTTTTTATATGGCAGAAATTATAATAGAATGCAATTCCAAAATCTGAATCAACATATGACTCACATTCAGTTCCATGTTAATACATTGAAAGTAAAAAATATACCCAGCTAACAGGAAAGTTCTCATACCGTCATGGCAAGGTTATAGTCAAACATTCTTTCAGTAACATTAATAGAACATTGTTCAAAGTTATCTGGGCTTTAAAGGGATAGTTCACCCAAAAACAAAAAAATCTGTCATTATTTACTCACCTGGTAGCCATAGCATTGAAAAAATACCGTGAAAGCCAATGGCTACCAGCAACTGTTCGGTCAACAAAATGCATCAAAATATATTCTTTCATGTTCAGCAGAAGAAGAAATTCATACAGGTTTGGAACAACTCGAGGGTGAGTAAATGACAGAATTGTCACTGTTGGGTGAGCCGTCCCTTTAATAATGTTCTCAGAATGTTATTTATACATCACAGAGCATTGTTCTGAAACATTTTAGTTGGATGTTCTTCTACTGTATTTAAACACCACTTGTTTCAGAACGTTCAGAGAACATTCAAAATGTAAAAAAAACAAGTTTTCTCAAACAGAAAAATGTTTTAAAACATAAAAAAAAACTGCACATTTTGAAAGTTAAGAGAACATTTAGAAATAATGTTTTCATAACTTAATGGGAACATTGGCAAAACGTTCTTAGAACATATTTTTGTTATATGAACGTTTTGCTTATGCAATGATTTTTTTTTTTTTGAACACCTGCAGTAAAATATTACATAATACGACGAAATTTAATTTAATTTACTATTTGATTAAAATCCACCATTTAAATGACTCTACTAACACATAATATTGTATTGCTGAAGTATCGAATTTGCATTGCACCGGCGTGAATTCGTTTCCAATGCTGTTCACACTTAGTTCCGAATTAGTAACTGGTTTTCAGTATTTTTAAGTGTGGGGCCCCGTTTATTAATGTTTTTGATTATCTGTATGGAGTCACTGAGATGTTACAGAAACAGACTGATGTCTGCTTTTCCTTGGGTTGGAAAAGATACTTTTATTTTGAAAAACATCGACATCATGCAGAATTCTGTCATGCAACTACAGCCCTAATGCTTTTGAGTCCACTGCACTTCATTCAGGACTCTAGTACACTGGGTTTAATTCTGTCAGATGCCACAGATCCCCAAATATGATCATTCAGAATAAAAAAAGACATCTATATATTTAACGTTGCATGTGTACAATTCTTGATTAAATTCTACCATTTAAATATGATAATGCTTCTGCGAGGGACCCATCCTAAAATTTAAAATGCTATATATTTAGTAAAAAAATTATTATAAATGTTATTTGGAAAATATTTGCTTTCTGTGGCGTTACATTGTTACGTTTTTTTCTAGTCACATTGGACTGTACAGTTAGATGAGTAATTTATTTAAATCTTTGAAAAAAATATTTTATTTATTTAAATGTTTTTATAATTTTTTATTTTTGCTATTTAACTTTTTTCCACATTTATATGTATTTATTTTAATCAAATTTAATTAGTCATATTGGCATTATTTATTTGTTTTTTTTTTAACTTTTTTTATTATTTTATTTTTTATTTAAACGTTTATTTTATTTTATTCAATGTTTGTTTATTTTAATGAAAATGTAATTTGTTTAATCATATTTTGTTTTCAATTTTTTTATAAATATTTGTATTTTTTATACAAATTTATTTATTTCAATTTATTTAATTTATTCATATTTTAATGATTTGTTTGTTCTTATTTTTTCTAAACATGTTTATTATTTTATTTATGATTTTCTTTTATTTATTTACGTAAATCACATTTGCTTAGTTTAATCATTTTCTTATTATTTATTTTTTACACAATTTTTTTTTTCTAAACATGTCCACAGACATGAAAATGTAATTTGTTTAATCATATTTTGTTATAATAATAATTTTTTTATAAATATTTGTATTTTTTATACAAATTTATTTATTTCAATTTATTTAATTTATTCATATTTTAATGATTTGTTTGTTCTTATTTTTTCTAAACATGTTTATTATTTTATTTATGATTTTCTTTTATTTATTTACGTAAATCACATTTGCTTAGTTTAATCATTTTCTTATTATTTATTTTTTACACAATTTTTTTTTTCTAAACATGTCCACAGACAATGCATGAACTGATAAAAATGTGTATGTTGAATGCAGTGCATGTTGCTTTAGAAAAAAAGCATCCACTTTTGTGTGTGCTGTAAGCTGAATTTACCAAGCAAAATTCCTTTTGCTTGCAAGCAGTAAAACTCTTTCTGATTCTGACAAATGTGCATATTTATAAAAATGCATTTGCATATCTGAGTGTCTGCATCATGCAGATGTCTGTGTGCATTGGATCTGTGCATACGTGCATCATGTGCAGTGAGTTTAGTGTCTGATGCATGTGTCATGTTCATGTGTGCAGTATGAGATGTACAGTATCGAGCGTAACGCTGACGCGTAACGGCCTCCGCCGGCAGACTCCTGTACGACATGTGAGTCACAGTTAGAGCCCTGCATTTCAGCCCGGGCCCCGACTTTTTTGCGCCCCTAGGGCCGGGCTTCGGGCCAATTTTCACGTCATAGTTCAGACGCGGGCCGGGCCTCGGGCCTGTTTTAGGCTTCCCCTTATTTTTATATTTTAGACATCCATCAATTAGTGATGAAAAAAGATTGCCGCG
>NW_015625570.1:28815-30571 GCF_001515625.1 Sinocyclocheilus rhinocerous
GGGCCTCGGGCCTGTTTTAGGCTTCTCCTTATTTTTATATTTTAGACATCCATCAATTAGTGATGAAAAAAATTGCCGCGCTGATGGAAACAACACAAGACCGTGCTAGCGGCTCGACGGTGTTTATTGTCCCGCCAGCAGCAGCATGTATGGTGCGTGCCGTCAGCGCAGCTGAACAGTTCTGTGTTCAAATGCACGCAATAGGCTTAAATTTGCCGCAAAGCACCGGCAAAAGTAATTACCATAAATGTGTCAGGGGGAAATAGTAAGGAGATATTTGAGATCCTGCCGATCCTGACTCGACATCTCCTCATTAGACGTGCCTTTAGGGAGAAGTGCATCTTTACGGATTATGATTATAATGAAAGAGCTTTTGTTTTTGATTTGTTTTATTTCGTTAAGTAGTAATGTAAAGCTTTCTATAGATATATTTATCATGTCTGTGAGGCATGTATTCGCTGAGTTTCTGTTCATTTTTGTGAAGCGCTCCTGTTCAAGACCGAGACGGCAGAAAGCGCATCATGTTTGATTTCTTTATTTTATAAAAGCACAACGTTTTGTTGATATTGTGAGTGCACAAAAATAAAAGTCTGTGTCACACACAGGCAGAGGGTAATAAAGCAGAGAAGCCGGGTTGGGCCGAAACTTTAGAGCACTTCTGTACGGCCAGAGAGAGCTGGGAGCTGCTGCACTCACACCAGAGCCTGGAGAGCGGTCTGTTTGACTGTACATCTACAGCTTATGATTAGTTTTGAACTGTAAATAATCTGAACTCCTGTGGCATCGTTTTATTCCAGAGTTTGTGAAGATCTGCTCAGCTTGGAAAACTGAGATGTGGATCTGGTTTCGGATTTTCTTCACTGATATGATCATTTATCAGGTAGAATATTTGGGTTTGATTATTTATTGATTTGTTGATTGATTGACTGATGATATAGATCATATATTAAATAATAACTGTGAATACATCTCTTTGTAGTTAGATATTATATAGACAGCTAGATCTAGTCCAGATCACTGTCCAGTCTGGCTCTGATGTCATCACTCCAGCAGAACCAGAACCAGAACTCGCTCTCCAGCTCCTCGATCATCCAGCAGGCCTCGTGTCACTACGCACTGGGAGAGTACAGGGTAACACACACACACTCTCTCTCTCACACACACACACACACGCTTCAACTTAAACATATTTCAGTTAGTTGCCAAGGCAAGATTTCTAATTTTCATTTAGTTTAGGTTTTTTTATTATCTAATATTTATTTATTTATTAATTCCCATTTCATTTCATTTCAACTTTATTTCAGTTAACAAAGTTTGTAATGGTTTTAGTTAATAATAATAACCCTGATGTGTGTTTATCAGCTGCTGCACCAGAGCCTGGAGAGCGGTCTGTTTTTTGTTCTGTTTCTGTCTGTTATCTGGATTTTCCTCACAGATATGATCATTTATCAGGTAGAAGATTTGGGTTTGATGATTTATTGATTTGTTGATTGATTGATTGATCATATATTAAATCATAACTGTGAATACATCTGTTTGTAGTCAGATATTATATAGACAGCTAGATCTTGTCCAGATCACTGTCCAGTCTGGCTCTGATGTCATCACTTAAGCAGAACCAGAACCAGAACTCGCTCTCCAGCAGGCCTCGTGTCACTACGCACTGGGAGAGTACAGGGTAACACACACACACTCTCTCTCTCACACACACACACACACACACACACACTCACTCACACACACACACACACAGACT
>NW_015625570.1:31894-52881 GCF_001515625.1 Sinocyclocheilus rhinocerous
ACACACACACACACACACACAGACAGACAGACACACACACACACACAGACACACACACACACACAAACACACACTCTCTCACACACACACACACACACACACACACACACACGCTTCAGACCGACTGTGTTCAGTGCATCTCATCGTGTTCACGCTGTGGTTTGTCAGATGGCGTGTGAGAAGCTTCTAGAGGTTGTCTCTGGTCTGATGACCCAGAATCATGAAGCGGTGAAGAGCAGCACAAACCTCTACATGCATACACTACATTCATTTTATTAATCATTTAACACTGACTGTTTTTGATACTAAAAAAAAAACTAAACCCTTTTTTGGCAACACGTTACGGTAAGGTCCCATTTATTAATATTATTTGTTGACATGAACTAACAATCAATGAGCATTATATTTATTATTAATGCGTTATATATATAGCATTATAATAGCATTTATTAATTTATGTTCACAGTGCATTAACTGTTAACAGATGCAGCTTTTGATTTTAAAAAATATATTATTAAATGTTAAAATTAATATAATTTAAGATGATCAAATCCTGTATAAATATTGTTCATCATTACTAGAGTAGTTATCTAATGTTTAACAAAACTGTACTTTTATTTTTTTTACATTAGCAGTAGTATTGAAGGTTATTATACTTAACTAAAACTGAAACTAAATTAAAACCATTAAGAAACTTTTTTTTTGTTTCTTGAAATAAAATAATGTTAACTGAAGTAAAATAAAATATAAAAAAAAAAACATTTAATTTAGTTCAACATTATGCACTTAACTAAAACAGAAATAAAAATTAATAAAAACTATATAGACACAACAAAATTACTAAAACTTTAAATGAAATGAAAACAGAAAATATAAAAATAAATACTAATAAAATCTATAATAGTATAGCTGTAAAGCTATAATAGAGACTCAGTTCAGTACTAAAATCCTCCTATTGTGTAGAATTAGCTCATGAATATTCTTTTTTTCATGCTCACAATTATGGCTGCATGACATTGGAAAAAATAAAATTGCGATATTTTATTTTTCTGCAATTATATTTTGCAGTAAATATAGGAATTTCCAGAAGAGGATATTTAAAATAATTCTAGAATGACTAGAGTGATTTTGATGGAGAGTGCATCTTCATAGTAAATAAAAATAATACAAATATTTTTTTAAAAAGCAGAAAAATTACTTTTTGCTCTAAAGACTTTTTTTAATGCACGATATTGAAAAAAAATTATGCACAGCCTGCATTATTTAGCGATTACACTAAGCCATATCATGTTTTTAATTTTATTTAAATACAATCTATATCCATAACAGTGCTAACAGTAACCTTCAAGTGCTAATCTAATTAATATTCATGAGCCACGTGTTTACTATGATAGCAGTATCTCGCTCCTCTGTTGCTAGGCAACGATCTGAGGCTCGTCCCCTGCTCCAGTAAATGCATCCTTCCCTTCTGCCTTCAAGGTACCGGATCTGAACATCTCTCAAACCTCACGGCTCAGGTTCAGCTTTTAACATGTTTGTCTCTTTCTAAGCTGAGGGCCTTCACTGATAACAGAGACGACCTGGCTCTCAGTCACGTGATCGTTCTGCTGCAGTATGATTATTATAATTCTCGTATTATCGGGGTTCCTACACGGTTTGGAAAAGTATGGAAAAAAGAAAGCAGAGTATGGAAATATATTTGCATTTACAGACTTCTGCCCCGTTTAGTTTTTTTATAATGGAAAATTAAGAATTTAATAAAAATAAATTTATCATAGAAGTGTGTTTTCATGGCAGCTAATTAGCGCTTGCCAAACATGACTGAATGAATCAACGTTTTCATTTTGCAATTATAAGCATTTTGTGTATTTTTGTGTATTTGAACCCTTTCCAACAATGACTGTATGATTTTGAGATCCATCTTTTCACACCGAGGACAACTGAGGGACTTAATTTGAAGATCAGGGCAAATTTAACTTATTTTGTCTTCTGGGAAACATGTATGTATTTATGTAGCTTCTGAAGGGCAGAACTAAATGAAAAAAAAATGATATTTACGCAAAATAAGAAAAATGTGCACATCTTCATTCGGTTCAAAAGTTTTCCGTCAAATTTAAAATAAAAATCCACATTCGAATGCAAAAATGTTGCATTCGAATTTTAGGTGTGCGTCAGGCAGCTTTATCAGTGGTGCACGAGATGCGACGACGATGTAAGTGTCATTGCATTTTAATGCTTTTGTTAGCCTATCCAGTTGAACCCACTAGATGCGGCACTGCTATGTTGTTCATTCAAAATATTGCAGAAAAAGAGAACAATCAATGCGGGGAAGATGTTGTTTACGTCAAAACCGAAACCAAACCTTTCACACAGAACGAATATTTACCGCATTTTCTAGAGGGACATCTATCACCGTTGCACTCGCGTCTCGCACAAGAGAGCGGCATGTTTAGAAAGCCATGTAAAATTTATGTTTCTCAAGTTTTTAAATGACATGTCTCGAGACTTTCAATGCGGGGAAGATGTTGTTTACGTCAAAACCGAAACCAAACCTTTCACACAGAACGAATATTTACCGCATTTTCTAGAGGGACATCTATCACCGTTGCACTCGCGTCTCGCACAAGAGAGCGGCATGTTTAGAAAGCCATGTAAAATTAATGTTTCTCAAGTTTTTAAATGAAAAAAGTACTCTTTGTGATTGGTTTTTGGTCCTTTGTATTAAACTATACATACATGCATGATGCTGTTTTGTTTCTAATTGTTTAAGCAACTTTATTAATTATATAAGGTTTATAAACATTATTTTAAACATTATGCACTTTTTTTCAAAGATAGTCGTGTTATTTTATAATGCTTTGAAGAAACGTGCATTCGTAATATTTTGCTCGATGCGCCCTCTTGTGGCCTCAGGAGAGAAGCCAAAAGCTTTTTTTTTCCCCTTAACTGAAATTATGCCTTTTAAATTCAAATATTGATAATATTTAAGTAAAAAATTCGAATTTAGTTTTTCAGCCATTTTGACAACCCTAGTGTTCACATTCTCCTCCTATTATTTCTCTTCATTCTGCTCAAGCATTTTAATTTTGCAAGATCCAGATCTTTTTCTGTTGTGTTTTCCGTTGTGTTTTACTCAAATTGTCGTGAAGTCTTTGAAGAATGTTTTTTGTTTATTATATTGTGTTCGTAGTTTTCATTGAATTGCAGCGTTTTACATTTGTGAATCTCGCAGAAAATGTCAAGAAATGTCTGGCTCGTATTGCACCAGGGAATCAAAAGATGAAATAGGAAATTATATTTTGCATCAACCAATTGTTGTCATGACAGTTAAGCACTTTTACAGTAGTTGAAATGTGGAAAATGTCTCATTCTCTTTATTGAAATGCAAAAATATATATATATATTTTAAATAGTGAAGAACATGTGCAAGTATACAGGATGTATTTAAATCCAAATTCAAGATTTTTAGAAAAAATGAATCCTAAACATCTTATTTAGTTTTAATTTTGGATATCTAAACCTGACTCTCACCACGGACAAGACATAGAAGCCGACATGGCATTAAAAAAGGAAAATAAGTAAATAAATAAATAAATAAAACAACATGTATTTCTTAATCTAATTGTACTGATGTATGCTTGTTTTAATTGAAAAAAAAAAGTTGATTTTATTTGAATTTTTCATATTACAGAATTTCTTAGGGATTTTAATTTGCCAAAGTCAGTGTCATCCAAAATAGGCTGCTTTCTTTAGAATAAAGAAAATATATTATTAATTTCTAATTATGAATCTTTATTTCTATTTAACTTTTTAATTTTTATTAAATTTTTTTTTTTTTTTCAATTTGAGATGCAATATGAGCGAGACGTTTCTTTGTGAGGTTCACCCTTATGTGTATTTTCTGCCACAGTATTCATGTGTGTGTGTGTGTGTGTGTGTGAGTGTGTGTGTGAGTGTGTGTGTGTGTGTGTGTGTGTGTGTGTGCGTGAGAGAGCGTGTGGGGTGTGTGTGTGTGTGAGCGTGTGTGTGTGTGTGTCCAATGGTTTATTGGAAGAGCGTTGCTCTTATATCAGTCTAAATGTGGAGAAACTGCTGTTTTGAAACTGTTTTGTTTCTTGAATGGATTCTGCATAAAGTTCACGTTCACATTTGGTTCAGTACTCTGTTCTTTCTGTAGTTTGTGAGCCATATGAGCTCTGTGTGTTCTCACACACCGTATATCTTTTTCTATAGACATCACACCGTAACTCGAGGGATCACCAAAGGTGTGAAGGAGGATTTTCAGCTAGCGATGGAGCATCTTGTGTCGCGGTGCGGAGAAAACCTCCTCACGGTGCTCCATCGCTTCTGCATTAATGAAAAGATCATCCTCATCCAGTCATTGCCCTGAGTGACCTCTGACCTTTAACCTCATAGAAACATAGTTTCAGACGTATGTATCAGTCCAGTTTTGTTACTTTACTGACATTTTTGAAATGTGATAAACATTTTTTATAGTGAATTGAATTGCATCATACATGAAGCTTCAGACATGTTTAGAGTCACCAGTCATCCAGCAGATATCATTTAAAGCATGGTTTTATGTCAGGTATTAATTAACAAACATTTTTAAAAAAAATGCTAATTGTCTCTTAACAAATTCACTGTTAAAGCAAATGCAATATGTTTTTCACATTGTATTGTTGTAAAATACTTCATGAACTACACTGTGTTATGGTGTAATATAATGTTTTGCTGGCAGCTCATAATAAATAAAACATTGGTTCTTTAATTGAATACTGAGTTTCATTTTCATGCTTTAACCTCTTTCAGTCCATGCATCACTTGACACACATGTGGTCATCCTTAGGCCTTGCTCTATAATGTCTTTTGTCTCATTTATGGTTATTAATTTCAAGGATTGGCACTTGTCAGTCTTTGTAATTAATAGCTTTAAATCAGCGGCTCTCAACCTTTTTGACTCTCAACTTTCCGAATGTTCTTCAAGGTTCCCAGTCTTTTTAAGCAATGAATTTGCAAGCCTTTTTTAGTCGTTTGTAATTCACTGCATAAAGATTTTTTAAAATACTTTTTACTCCCAAACTGATGTGTTTTAGAGCTTGGAAAAATATTTTCAGAATATAATCAGAAAAATGTATAAAAATGGCCATTCATTTTTTAAGATTTTGTTAACTTACATGACTTTTCCAGTATGGAGTGATTTAACAGAATAAATTAAATAAACATATAATGGAATTATTAAATACATTATGGAATGTTGCAGTAAATAAATAAACATACAATGGAATGTAAGCATAAATAAAATGTTATTGTACTTTTATTTGATTTTTGCAGCATTCCACAATGTATTTAATAATTCCATTATATGTTTATTTCATTTAGTCCATTAAATCACTCCATATTCCAGGTCTAAAAGTCACACTTTTAAAATTAGACAACCTCATATCCAGGTTGAGGGGGTGAATGATAATCATCTTGATTTTTGACTTCTTGAATCATCTTGAGGCCCCTGTGGAAGTTCGCCGTGGCCCCCTGGTTGAGAACAACTGCTTTAAATAAATATCCGCTTGACATTCTCCATGAAATTATTAGTAAAATTCCTCTAATCACTATTCTCTCTCTGACGGACTGGGAAGGTCGGCCTGCAGAGCTGCTCTGAGATTTGCCCAGAAGAGTTTCTGCTTGGCTCCCTCTGGTGGCCACTCTAGGTAGGTGCGTCTGGACATCATAGACTTGAGCTGGTAGTACTTTGAGGGAATGAGATACAATGGCAGAGGTTCGAGCAGAATGAGAATGATGCTGTCCATTCCTCGCGTCACCCGCTGGTGATTGGCGAAGTAGAGTTCGTAGTGGCACCACTCGCTCTGGACGAAATGAGAGGAGAGCACGAAGACACACCTTCGGCTCTGCTCGATGCTTCGGAGGATGTTCTGGACGATCGTCTTTCCCGGGATGAAGTCGCGCTCGTGGTGACACACTCGCAAGCCGTAGTCGCCTTCGAGCTTGGGAAGAAATTGAGATTTGACCCAGTCGGCATTCTTTTGGCTGTACGATACGAACGCATGGAAGCACAACCCCTCCAAGTCTTCCGGTTTCCTTTGGGAAGTTATTGCGTGGTGCTTGGCGCGCGTCCATTTCCACATCATCTTGAGGTACCACGGCACGTCCAGACGATGGCAAATAAGGCTAATGGCGACTACCAGAGTGATTGTCGGGATCAGAATAGTGATAGCCAGGATCCAGGCGTTGCAGGAGATCTCAGGAAGGTAGAAGTCTTCTAGTAAAGAGTTGCTCCAGGATTCTGGGTAACTGCATCGGTATCCTTCCGGCCAGTGGCTGAGAGTCAAACCAAGAGTTTCTCCTCTCGGTCGTGTCGCTCGGTCTTTAATGAGAGCGGCGAATTCACGCAAAGCACACGTGCAGATGAAGGAGTTACGGCTCAAGTCGAGATCTTCCAGATGCGGACAAGTCTCAAGGGCTCCCGGTAAAGGCGAATGAAGGGAGTTGGATCTTACCGAGAGCTTCTGCAGATTTGGGAATGCTTGGCAGGTGGGAAGGTCTAGAAGACGGTTGTCCATAAGGTCAAGGACCCTCAAGTCGTCCAAAACCCGAAGATCTGAAGGAACTGTGGTCACTCGGTTACTCCGAAGGTTTAGGATCCGTATGGAATTGGGCAAACACTTGAAGACGCTCTGGTCGAACCCATTCGAAGACAAATCCAGTTGGACAACTTTGGGAGGCCAGACGCACTTGCCTTGTTCCTCTGAATAGGTAAGTGTGTTCTGACTGAGGTCGATGTTTTGAAGCGAATCCATGAGATGGATTCTTGAGGTCAGAGGTCTAAGGAGTTTCAGGTTGTTGCCCCTCAGAACTAACTTTACTAGGTTTGTCAGTGTACTACATTCAGTATCCGGATCAACCGTGAAGACGTTTTCCGTAAGGGCGCAATCGAACAAGTCCAACACCTCGATCTTGCTAACAGTCCACGGACAGGTCATGAAGATGATGGGCGTTTGGGTTAAACTGACTTTTCTTGCGGGCATGTTTATGAAGAAGTCATAGAGCTCTGTTTGATTGAAGATGAATTTGGTTACGGATGCTCGAGTTGTAGAGAAGGAATCCATTATGTGGCTCGTGGACAACGGCGTGCCTCCTTCCATTTTTGTCATCGTAAGGTCTGAGAAAGAAAGCTGTTGAATCGAAGACTGAAATATTGTGTTTACACAGCTTGTTAGAACTTCCCAGGTGGTTTCCACTTTGGAGATTTCCAAGCTAACGGTGCGTAGGATTCCTCTGCTGTGTATCTGCTGGATGACCTTCATCCCGCTGTCCACCGAAGTGAATTCAACCTCTTTAAATGCTGCAAAAACATCCTCAGCGATTGCAATATCAAGGTCGCTCTTGGACAATGCAATGATGGCTTTCTCGGAGTGTACTTCTGTAAGACTGTTCTCCTCATACGTCTGTAGGCTGTTTGCATTAATAAAGAGCGTTTTCAGAGTAAGATTGGCAATGTAAGTGAAGTCTTGGTTGCTGATTGATTTGGCGCTCAGGCCCAACCACTGCAGGTGTTTCAAGGTGGAAAATGCCCTTCCTAGTGCCATGACGGTAAACATGTTGGACGACAAGTCTACGAACTGTAGACGTCCCGTTTTAAGCAGGTACGGTTGGTCCGAGAGATTCTGGAGTTTGTTGTGCGACAGATCCAAGATCTCCAAAGCCGGCGTTGAGTTAAATGCATCCCTGTCTATGTTCTCCAGTATATTCCAGGACAGATTGAGGAAGTGTAGTCGTGGTGTTGTGCTAAAGTCTTTGGCGCTCAGCGTCTGGATGCGATTCAGTGACAGATCCAAGTCCTCTGTAGACGGTTTGAGGCCGGGGGGAACTGAAGACAGGTTCTGAGATGAGTAATTCACTATGATCCGCTTTATGGCCAGAATGAGAGACGGGTGGAAACACGTGACATAAACAGACACCAGCCACCAGCCTGACAGCTTCATCTTTCTGACGGAGAGAAAACACTTGATTTCATTTCCTGTTTCAAGTCAACCGCATTTTCTCTTTTACTTAAGTCTCTAGCATTAGTTTGCATTGTGGTTGCATTTTAAATTTACTAAAATAAAATAAAATTAACAAATACATGCAAATGAAGGCATTTGGGAAATAGTGCATTTGGATTAGTTTTACTGTAAAGCAAAATACTTTACAAAGCGAAAGTTATTATGATGAATGTGGTAATGTTGGCATTTGAATTTACGGTACATTACTTAAAACCCCTGTTTAATTAGCTTGTAAATTACCTTTTAAAATGTTCTGTTTTGCTGTTACCTGTATTGTTTTTAACTGATCAAACTGATTTTTGTTCAGCGTACTCTATTACCAAACGCACCTATTGGTATCAGATTGTATAGACAATAACAGATAGATAGATAGATAGATAGATAGATGATAGATAGATAGATAGATAGATAGATAGATAGATAGATATTATTTCTCTTACCCGTCAGCTGTGGATGTTGACTTAGATGTGTCTTATGAAACTGTAGATCACATTTAAATGATGTTGCTGAACTTCTGCTTTTTCCGCTGTTTCACTTCTCCAAACTTTAGACATTTACTGACAGCCACCAAGTTATTTACTCTCAGATATGGAGCCTCATATGGAAGTAATGCTTTGACTTTGTAGGCAAGTATCTGAAAGTTTCTCCATCATGTCCTACTTTTTATTTTTGTTTTGAAGTTTTGTCTTACATGGCTCTAACGCCTCTGGTTTGTATATTTAAATACATTTAAATGTATTATATGGGATGTTTAACATATAAATCATTGCTTAATAATTGTGCAACTGTGTTTGACTTGTTTTGTCAGACTACGCAGTACCATATTTGACCAGCAGATGATTTGGCTGCTCTTTCAGCTGCTCTTTTCAACATGCTTATCACTTTATTTGATATCTTTAATAAGAGATATCCATCTCTGAACAAACTTTAGCGTACAGTCTGTATTTTTCTGATAACGTTGCTGTGAGGAACTGTAATATGAAGCGCTTTATTTACCTCAGACGCAGTTAATGCTGTTAACCATTACAAACACCATCGAAGGCTCTCTATTAAGCATGTGTGTGGTTAAGCAACCATAGTATTTTATTTGAACTTTAGGTTTTTATCAAAGAATTGTAAGTATTTTAAAGCACCAGGCAACGACATGCTCCTGGTGTGAAGGATGAAGGTAAGTATGTGTAATTATGGCGACTAGTTTTGGGCAAATTAAAGCAGCATTCCCATATAAAAATATAATATATGAAATATATTGCCCTTTATCAAGACTGATATTGCAATATATGCTATCTACAAGGCCATATATAGCCTAATTTTCACATACGAACATTATGTGGATGTATGATGCAAGTATAAATATATATATAAAACCCGCATACATTTGTATAGTCAATACATATGTTAATAATATCTAAATGATGATTTTTATGTAGCAACCATATGTCAAAATATATATTTTATTTATATATGCAACTTTATTAAAACAACAAATATACAAAAAAATCTAAGTTTTTGTTGATGTTGTTTTTTTAAATATATAGGTTTCATATTTACTTATTTAATATCAACTAGTTTTAGGATGGATATACTTGACATTTATGTCTAAAAATGTATTACACATACCAAAACATGCATATTTTTATATGGGCTAGATATATATGTTAATATATGAAATTTATATGTGTATATGTTTTTACATCATATGACAATATATTTCATATATTTAAAAAAAATCAAATTTATGCATTTAGCAGACGCTTTTATCCAAAGCGACTTACAGTGCATTCAGGCTATGCATTTTTTATCAGTATGTAAAACATACTTTTACATATATGGAAATGTAATATATGTACTTATATCGCATTTGCATATGAGTTGTATGCATCCCGTGCAGTGAATGCAATCCCAATTATTAATTAGGCAAATTAAACTTATACTATTTTACCTGATATCTGTGCTTTTATGGTTATTAGAGTTATTACAGTTTAACAGTATGCCACCTCTATTGCAAACAGCTGTCCAGTTGTCAGAACGTTCTGGCAAAGTTCTCTAAAAAAGTTATGATCAAACGTTCTTCCAGTAATGTTAATAGAAGTGATCTGATCTTTAATAACGTTCTCTAAACATTAGCACAAAAGCATTATTTATACAGCGCCTATGGAAACATTTTAGTTGCACGTTCATCTAAGATAGTTCAGAAGACATTCAAAAGTAACATTCCCATAATGTTTGCAAAATGATACAATGTAACGTTCCCTTAATGTTGTCTGTAACATTCACACAACCAAGAAACAAAAGCTGGAGGATTTAGAGAAGATTCAGAAGTAGTGTTTTCATAAATATTAACGCTAGCAAACTCTTTTTAGAACATATTTCGTTAGCTGGATGTGAGTCGAGTTGTTTGGTAAGTTGTTGTGTTTCAGATAGGATGCTGTCTTTAAAGACAGAAAATCAGGTTTTCTGTGTTTGTGTCTCTTGTGTTGCTGTTACACGTGTTGTTTTCCACTAATCGAGCTGATTTTTGTTCAGCATCCTCTTTGAACAGTCTTCTGATCTAATCAGACGCTCCCAAATGATGTCTCCAAACACAATCGCACGCACCGCTATAAAACTACAATCACATGTCCTGAAGCTGTCATCGACTTCAATTGAGTTTGATCTTCAACCCTGAATGCAAAGCAAAGGTTTATTGCTGTTTTCATTGCAGTTGTTTGCTGCTCTTCCGGCCTGATGTCGGAGGTTCGTGACATAAAACAGCAGCGTAACGTCTTTAGAGGGATATTGAAGCTGTTCTTCAGAAATGACAGCTTAAACATGAAAGCGAGGTCAGATGCACATGTCGCAGAGACAGAGTTATTGTATTAGGTGTTTCTTTAAACACATTCACTTTTATATCACATATTTTATTATGATTTTTATTAAAACTTCCAGATTTCCACCTTTTTCTCTGTTATATGATCACATTAAAAGGTATTTTTTGTATGTAAAAATAGATTTTTTTTTTCACAATCCCAGACCTAAACTTTGAATCTTAAATAATAAATAAATAAATAAAATAATAATATAAAATTTTTCTTTATATTATTTTATTTGTATTATTTTTTTTATTTTTTTTATATATTATTTCATATTATTATAATTACTGTATTATTTTTAAACTAAAATAATTCAAACAATGAGTGAAATAAATAAGCTATCTTAATGTTTGTTGTTTGGAAATGATTTCTGTCAGTATTGTCAAAATTATGTCTTCCAATTTTCCTGCTTCTTACTAATTTTACTACTTTACTCTGTCTAGACAACGGTGTCAATAAAGAGTTTGAGATGAAATATTAGACATGGTGTGTGGAGAAAACTGACAAATAAAGGTATATATATATTTTTTTTATTGTTTATTCTTCTTCTTTTTTTTTTTTGCACAATTTTCAGTCTGTTTTTTTTTCCGGTTGTGAAAAACACGTGTAAATATTGTGTGTACTTAGGATCCATAACACAAAAAAGACCTAAAGACCTTATGCTATGAAATATATTTTTAGTTGTAAATAAAACGAAGATTATTGAAGTATATTACAGAAGAAGATACTACTTTTCTACTTCGCAATTTCAGATTTAATTCAGTGTCTTGCCGTTTCTTTGTAATTATTTGTGAAGCTTACTATCAATTTCTGAATCTTACATTTTTTTTATGAAATATTGAAATGAAAAATATTATGTAATGTTTGTTATATATATGAGAGTTGGCTGCTATTTGTCTCTTTTAAAATACATTGATCTTGCCATGAAAACAGCCATAGATGCTGGTTTGGCAATAAAAGCAAACAAATAAATAAATAAATAAAAAGATAATAATAATAAACCAATTTGGTGCAAAGTTATAGTGTAGCAGTAATTAGTGATTCTTTAAAATCTCTACTTAAGAAATTGTTAGGGATGATTCAGAGAAAAGATTATTTTATCAAAAAATATTTATTGTCAGTTTGTTTCTGTTTATTGATTTGTTTATTATTATTATTATTAGATAAATAATATTTAGCATCCTATAGAAAACCAAGCCTGTTTTGAGGACATTCACTTTTTTTTAAATTAAATATATGTTTTATTTATTTTTAAATATTACATTTAATTGTAATGCACGTATTTAGACTGATGAATATTGTATATTGTGGATATTGATATATAAATTAAATAGAGAAAGTTGTGCTCTAAGACAGTTTACACAGCCCATAGAGACACCCATCAGCGTGTTTCAGAAAAAAGCCAAATTAAATTTACTCCATTGATCTGCCAGATAAAACATCCTTCATTCTCTCTGCTTCTTTCCTTGCTTTCTCTCAGTCTCTCTCTCTCTCTCTCTCTCTCTCTTATGTAAAACATACTTTTACATATATGGAAATGTAATATATGTACTTATATCGCATTTGCATATGAGTTGTATGCATCCCGTGCAGTGAATGCAATCCCAATTATTAATTAGGCAAATTAAACTTATACTATTTTACCTGATATCTGTGCTTTTATGGTTATTAGAGTTATTACAGTTTAACAGTATGCCACCTCTATTGCAAACAGCTGTCCAGTTGTCAGAACGTTCTGGCAAAGTTCTCTAAAAAAGTTATGATCAAACGTTCTTCCAGTAATGTTAATAGAAGTGATCTGATCTTTAATAACGTTCTCTAAACATTAGCACAAAAGCATTATTTATACAGCGCCTATGGAAACATTTTAGTTGCACGTTCATCTAAGATAGTTCAGAAGACATTCAAAAGTAACATTCCCATAATGTTTGCAAAATGATACAATGTAACGTTCCCTTAATGTTGTCTGTAACATTCACACAACCAAGAAACAAAAGCTGGAGGATTTAGAGAAGATTCAGAAGTAGTGTTTTCATAAATATTAACGCTAGCAAACTCTTTTTAGAACATATTTCGTTAGCTGGATGTGAGTCGAGTTGTTTGGTAAGTTGTTGTGTTTCAGATAGGATGCTGTCTTTAAAGACAGAAAATCAGGTTTTCTGTGTTTGTGTCTCTTGTGTTGCTGTTACACGTGTTGTTTTCCACTAATCGAGCTGATTTTTGTTCAGCATCCTCTTTGAACAGTCTTCTGATCTAATCAGACGCTCCCAAATGATGTCTCCAAACACAATCGCACGCACCGCTATAAAACTACAATCACATGTCCTGAAGCTGTCATCGACTTCAATTGAGTTTGATCTTCAACCCTGAATGCAAAGCAAAGGTTTATTGCTGTTTTCATTGCAGTTGTTTGCTGCTCTTCCGGCCTGATGTCGGAGGTTCGTGACATAAAACAGCAGCGTAACGTCTTTAGAGGGATATTGAAGCTGTTCTTCAGAAATGACAGCTTAAACATGAAAGCGAGGTCAGATGCACATGTCGCAGAGACAGAGTTATTGTATTAGGTGTTTCTTTAAACACATTCACTTTTATATCACATATTTTATTATGATTTTTATTAAAACTTCCAGATTTCCACCTTTTTCTCTGTTATATGATCACATTAAAAGGTATTTTTTGTATGTAAAAATAGATTTTTTTTTTCACAATCCCAGACCTAAACTTTGAATCTTAAATAATAAATAAATAAATAAAATAATAATATAAAATTTTTCTTTATATTATTTTATTTGTATTATTTGTATTATTTTTTTTATATATTATTTCATATTATTATAATTACTGTATTATTTTTAAACTAAAATAATTCAAACAATGAGTGAAATAAATAAGCTATCTTAATGTTTGTTGTTTGGAAATGATTTCTGTCAGTATTGTCAAAATTATGTCTTCCAATTTTCCTGCTTCTTACTAATTTTACTACTTTACTCTGTCTAGACAACGGTGTCAATAAAGAGTTTGAGATGAAATATTAGACATGGTGTGTGGAGAAAACTGACAAATAAAGGTATATATATATTTTTTTATTGTTTATTCTTCTTCTTTTTTTTTTTTGCACAATTTTCAGTCTGTTTTTTTTTCCGGTTGTGAAAAACACGTGTAAATATTGTGTGTACTTAGGATCCATAACACAAAAAAGACCTAAAGACCTTATGCTATGAAATATATTTTTAGTTGTAAATAAAACGAAGATTATTGAAGTATATTACAGAAGAAGATACTACTTTTCTACTTCGCAATTTCAGATTTAATTCAGTGTCTTGCCGTTTCTTTGTAATTATTTGTGAAGCTTACTATCAATTTCTGAATCTTACATTTTTTTTATGAAATATTGAAATGAAAAATATTATGTAATGTTTGTTATATATATGAGAGTTGGCTGCTATTTGTCTCTTTTAAAATACATTGATCTTGCCATGAAAACAGCCATAGATGCTGGTTTGGCAATAAAAGCAAACAAATAAATAAATAAATAAAAAGATAATAATAATAAACCAATTTGGTGCAAAGTTATAGTGTAGCAGTAATTAGTGATTCTTTAAAATCTCTACTTAAGAAATTGTTAGGGATGATTCAGAGAAAAGATTATTTTATCAAAAAATATTTATTGTCAGTTTGTTTCTGTTTATTGATTTGTTTATTATTATTATTATTAGATAAATAATATTTAGCATCCTATAGAAAACCAAGCCTGTTTTGAGGACATTCACTTTTTTTTAAATTAAATATGTTTTATTTATTTTTAAATATTACATTTAATTGTAATGCACGTATTTAGACTGATGAATATTGTATATTGTGGATATTGATATATAAATTAAATAGAGAAAGTTGTGCTCTAAGACAGTTTACACAGCCCATAGAGACACCCATCAGCGTGTTTCAGAAAAAAGCCAAATTAAATTTACTCCATTGATCTGCCAGATAAAACATCCTTCATTCTCTCTGCTTCTTTCCTTGCTTTCTCTCAGTCTCTCTCTCTCTCTCTCTCTCTCTCTGTCTCTCTCTCTCTCTGTCTCAGTCTCTCTCTCTCTCGTTCTCAGACGCTGTAAGTCATGAGAGGATCAGAGTTCATGTTAATCATTGATCAGATCTTCGTCTTCCTGCACTCTCAGATCTTCAGTGTTTATGTGCGTCTCTCTCTTTCTCTCTCTCACTATGAGCTTCTGGTTTTCTTTTATTAATAATGCTTTGGTTTTCCAGCGGAGGACGGTGAGCGGATTTGTGCTCCTGTAGGTGGCTCACGATGTTTCGTGTCTGGTCTGTGTGCGTCTCTTTAGTGTTGATTTTATGGGGAATGTCTGAGAAAGTCCAGGGAAAAGCATCTAAACTGTGGCTGCAGCAGCTGAATGAGACGTTCCTGCAGACCGGTGTGTTTCCCAGCAGGTTTCTGTGGGGCGTTGGGACCGCGGCATTCCCGACCGAAGGGTCCTGGGATGCGGATGGGAAAGGCGAGTCGGTTTGGGATCGCTTTACTCGTCACTCGGATCCATCCAGCGATAGCTACATCCAATGGGAGGAGGATCTGGAGTCAGTTCAGTATCTAGGTGTGAACTTCTACGCTTTTTCTTTATCCTGGACACGGATTTTTCCGGACGGAAACGCGAAGGCACATCCCAACCCGGCCGGAGTGCAGCATTACCGCCGCTTGATCGGGAAGCTGAAGGAGCTTCAGGTGGAGCCGGTCGTGACTCTGTTTCACTGGGATTTGCCGCAGGTCCTGCAGGAGCGCTTTGGAGGCTGGCTCAACCGAAGCACGGCAGATGTTTTCGCAGATTACGCCGCGTTTTGCTTCCGAACGTTCGGAGCTGAGGTCCGCTACTGGATTACGATGCATAACCCGTTTCTCCTGGCCGTCCAGGGCTATGGGACCGGCGCACACGCTCCCGGAGTGACCGGAGACCCCGCTGACCCCTTCATCGCCGCACACAACCTCCTCAGGGTGAGTCTGGGGTCAGAGGTCAAAGGTCAGGTGTGAAAAGAGTGAATGCAGAAATAATGCAGCATGCGAGACTGTGTCAGGAGATATATTTAGGGATTCATGAGCCCGTGAGAGAAATTAAAATACAGTTACAGTTGCAAATACCTCTTGCACCAAAATCAACTGATTTTGTTTTACATAATGAAGATCAAGCATATGTTTAAAGACATTTATTTTTGAATTGACATTATTTTCATGAGAATTAAGCACATTTTAAATTTTTTCTTTTTTTGTTGTTATTTTAATTACATTTTTGAGGAGGGTTTTCAAAACAATGTTTACTAGTGATTTTAATTATATTTATAAATTGCAGTGTATTGCAGTTATTTCATAAGTTATTTTTTATAAATATAACTTATGTTTTCTATTTTTGATATTATTTTCTATTGATTTATATTTATTTAATTAGTATTTTTACTACTTTTGTTATTTATTTAAATACCACAGAGGCCATGCATTATTTTATGTATTTTATCTGATAATTTTGACATTAATAAAAGTTATTGGCAAAATTAAAACAAAACAAGACAGCAGTTATTCATGTTTTATCTTAAAAACAAGACAAACAATAACAGTAATGCTTCTATAAAATTATATAAATATATAATTTTATTTGTCTATACTTGCTCTACAAAATGTGATAAATAGCCTAATAAAGACATGAATTATTCTGCTTTAAGTGATTTGTATTTAATTTCCTAATAAAGAATGGTACAGTTATTACATACAGGGTGATTATGCTCAGATCTGACCAATAGAAATAAGTTTACTCCACAAGATTAATAATAAAAAAATTAATAATAATAAATTGAAGAACACAAAGAAGAATTAGCCTGTTTTTAAAGGATTCATTATTTTTATTTATTTATTTTTGCATTGACTTTAATGACAATAGGCACATTTTACGAATAAATCTTATTTTCATTACTTATTATATTTCTTTTAATTCTTAATAGTAATTTTGATTGCATTTAAAATTGTCTAAGAACACTACAGTAATGTGTCTACTGTGCATGTTTTATTTGTTTTTATTTTTTATTCTTAAACGTAATTTTAATTACATGATTCAGTGTAATACAATTACTTTTATACAAGTATTTAATAAATTAAATGTATACTTTTTTTTACTGTAATTTACTTTTATTATTATTATTTAAATCCCACAGAGGCTATGCATTATTTTTCTGTTTTTTTTTTTTCTCTTTATTTTGAGATTAGCAAAAGTGAATGGCAAAAATCTCAAGAAAAAAGGTTTTTCTTGTGTCGTCTCAAAAAACAAGACAGAAAATAATAGTAATGCTTCTGGACAAATTATAATGTATATCATTTTATTTCCATGTTTTTACTTGGTCTTCAAAATGAACCTACCAAATGTGATAAATAGCCTAATAAAGGCATGAACTCTTCTGCATTACGTCTAAGTCTACATATAATCGGGGGGATTCTACTCAAATCTGACCAATAGAAATACGTTTTGCTCCACAAGATCGTCTCTGCTTCTCCGTCCAATAGTCGAAGCAGCTTCAGTTCTGATCTGGGTTTGCTCTGGTGTCTCCACAGGCTCATGCGAAAGCGTGGCATGTTTACGACAAACACTTCAGACCCCATCAGCACGGTAAAGTCTCCATCACGCTCGGCTCTCATTGGGTGGAGCCTCTTCACGCCCAGGCCACGCCCACCAATCTGGAGCTCTGTCAGAAGGCCATGGAGGCTGTGATTGGCTGGTTCGCCGAGCCCATATATGGAAGTGGAGACTACCCCGAGTCGCTGAAGGCCTCGCACCGCGGCGTAATCCCAGAGTTCAGTGCGCAGGAGCGGCTCTGGATGAAGGGCACCGCAGACTTCTTCTCTCTGGCCTTCGGGCGGGAGACCCAGAGGGTGGGCCAAGGATTGGCCCGGTTCGGGCAGACAGTGAAGCTGGATCTGAGGAGCGTTCTGGTCTGGGTCCAGCAGACGTACGGTGATCCGCAGGTGCTGGTGGCAGAGAGCGGATGGTTCTCTGACGCTTCTGTCGGAGTCGAGGACACTGTGGCCATTTATCTGATGAAGAGGTTCATCATGCAAGTCATGCAAGGTGTGTGTGCATTTTAAATCCTGTTCACACCTGCTGTCGATATGCAACTCAAATGAAATTTTAATTAAAAATTTCATTTTGTATTTGCAAAAAAGTTTTTATTTATTTGTTGCAAATAAAAAATATGCTTTTATTATAAATAAACAATATGTATGTATTAATTTTTAGTGAATACATTAATAAAAATTATTTATTTGTTTCTGAATAAATATATTTTACATTTACATTTAGACATTTAGCACTTTGGAGGCTGGCTCAACCGAAGCACGGCAGATGTTTTCGCAGATTACGCCGCGTTTTGCTTCCGAACGTTCGGAGCTGAGGTCCGCTACTGGATTACGATGCATAACCCGTTTCTCCTGGCCGTCCAGGGCTATGGGACCGGCGCACACGCTCCCGGAGTGACCGGAGACCCCGCTGACCCCTTCATCGCCGCACACAACCTCCTCAGGGTGAGTCTGGGGTCAGAGGTCAAAGGTCAGGTGTGAAAAGAGTGAATGCAGAAATAATGCAGCATGCGAGACTGTGTCAGGAGATATATTTAGGGATTCATGAGCCCGTGAGAGAAATTAAAATACAGTTACAGTTGCAAATACCTCTTGCACCAAAATCAACTGATTTTGTTTTACATAATGAAGATCAAGCATATGTTTAAAGACATTTATTTTTGAATTGACATTATTTTCATGAGAATTAAGCACATTTTAAATTTTTTCTTTTTTTGTTGTTATTTTAATTACATTTTTGAGGAGGGTTTTCAAAACAATGTTTACTAGTGATTTTAATTATATTTATAAATTGCAGTGTATTGCAGTTATTTCATAAGTTATTTTTTATAAATATAACTTATGTTTTCTATTTTTGATATTATTTTCTATTGATTTATATTTATTTAATTAGTATTTTTACTACTTTTGTTATTTATTTAAATACCACAGAGGCCATGCATTATTTTATGTATTTTATCTGATAATTTTGACATTAATAAAAGTTATTGGCAAAATTAAAACAAAACAAGACAGCAGTTATTCATGTTTTATCTTAAAAACAAGACAAACAATAACAGTAATGCTTCTATAAAATTATATAAATATATAATTTTATTTGTCTATACTTGCTCTACAAAATGTGATAAATAGCCTAATAAAGACATGAATTATTCTGCTTTAAGTGATTTGTATTTAATTTCCTAATAAAGAATGGTACAGTTATTACATACAGGGTGATTATGCTCAGATCTGACCAATAGAAATAAGTTTACTCCACAAGATTAATAATAAAAAAATTAATAATAATAAATTGAAGAACACAAAGAAGAATTAGCCTGTTTTTAAAGGATTCATTATTTTTATTTATTTATTTTTGCATTGACTTTAATGACAATAGGCACATTTTACGAATAAATCTTATTTTCATTACTTATTATATTTCTTTTAATTCTTAATAGTAATTTTGATTGCATTTAAAATTGTCTAAGAACACTACAGTAATGTGTCTACTGTGCATGTTTTATTTGTTTTTATTTTTTATTCTTAAACGTAATTTTAATTACATGATTCAGTGTAATACAATTACTTTTATACAAGTATTTAATAAATTAAATGTATACTTTTTTTTACTGTAATTTACTTTTATTATTATTATTTAAATCCCACAGAGGCTATGCATTATTTTTCTGTTTTTTTTTTTTCTCTTTATTTTGAGATTAGCAAAAGTGAATGGCAAAAATCTCAAGAAAAAAGGTTTTTCTTGTGTCGTCTCAAAAAACAAGACAGAAAATAATAGTAATGCTTCTGGACAAATTATAATGTATATCATTTTATTTCCATGTTTTTACTTGGTCTTCAAAATGAACCTACCAAATGTGATAAATAGCCTAATAAAGGCATGAACTCTTCTGCATTACGTCTAAGTCTACATATAATCGGGGGGATTCTACTCAAATCTGACCAATAGAAATACGTTTTGCTCCACAAGATCGTCTCTGCTTCTCCGTCCAATAGTCGAAGCAGCTTCAGTTCTGATCTGGGTTTGCTCTGGTGTCTCCACAGGCTCATGCGAAAGCGTGGCATGTTTACGACAAACACTTCAGACCCCATCAGCACGGTAAAGTCTCCATCACGCTCGGCTCTCATTGGGTGGAGCCTCTTCACGCCCAGGCCACGCCCACCAATCTGGAGCTCTGTCAGAAGGCCATGGAGGCTGTGATTGGCTGGTTCGCCGAGCCCATATATGGAAGTGGAGACTACCCCGAGTCGCTGAAGGCCTCGCACCGCGGCGTAATCCCAGAGTTCAGTGCGCAGGAGCGGCTCTGGATGAAGGGCACCGCAGACTTCTTCTCTCTGGCCTTCGGGCGGGAGACCCAGAGGGTGGGCCAAGGATTGGCCCGGTTCGGGCAGACAGTGAAGCTGGATCTGAGGAGCGTTCTGGTCTGGGTCCAGCAGACGTACGGTGATCCGCAGGTGCTGGTGGCAGAGAGCGGATGGTTCTCTGACGCTTCTGTCGGAGTCGAGGACACTGTGGCCATTTATCTGATGAAGAGGTTCATCATGCAAGTCATGCAAGGTGTGTGTGCATTTTAAATCCTGTTCACACCTGCTGTCGATATGCAACTCAAATGAAATTTTAATTAAAAATTTCATTTTGTATTTGCAAAAAAGTTTTTATTTATTTGTTGCAAATAAAAAATATGCATTTATTATAAATAAACAATATGTATAAATTTTTAGTGAATACATTAATACAAATTATTTATTTGTTTCTGAATAAATATATTTTACATTTACATTTAGACATTTAGCAGACGTTTTTATCCAAAGCGACTTACAAATGAGCAGTTCTCTAAAAGAGATGGGATATGGGTGGGTTTCTTAAGTAGTGGGGTTATACGAGCCTGTCTAAATGCTGATGGAAAAACACCAGTGTGAAGGGATATGTTAATGATGTGAGTGAGTGCAGGT
>NW_015625570.1:53517-76476 GCF_001515625.1 Sinocyclocheilus rhinocerous
AAATAAGATCAACTTCGATAAAATAAAAAATAAATTAATATGGTATTAGGAACGATGTTTTTTTTTTCAAATTAGATCCCATAATTAATTTAATTTTGTTATATATAGATTTATATATATATAGATATATATTTTATAGCTATGTTAATAGGTTAAACTCTGATTAATTAAAAAATAAAATACATTAATATAGAATTTAAAATATATTTATAACTTTTTTTTTATTTTATAACTTTTTTTAATCAAATTTCTTCCTATTATGTCTTTTAAATTGTATGTATGTACTGTTATGTATGTGTATATACAATTTAAAATTAACTAAAAAATGAATAATAATTTTATTTTATGGCTATGTAAAAAATATGATAATGCAATCTCTTAAAAAGGCTCTCCTGAAATATCAGGCTGTAAATCCATTTGACTCCAGTTTGAAATCTCTTCACTCGTACTGTTTGAGAATGTTTCATATTAATTTCTGGTCATGTTTCTCAGGTGCATCTGCGTCCGTTCTCGCCTCAGTTCACCGATCCGCAGCTATACCGCTGGAACGTCTCGGGCGACGGCGCTCTCACACGCGTGACGGAAGTCCTGCTCCACACGCAGCCGGCGCAGTGCACGGACTTCCTGTTCATCCAGAAGCACCTCTTCCTGCTGGGGGTCACGGGGTCGTCACACTACCGCTTCGCTCTGGACTGGATGCAGCTCGCGCCCGGCGGAGACCCGGAGAAGGTTCGGTTCTACCGGTGTGTGTTGATGGAGCTCCAGCGCAGAGGAATCCGGCCGGTCGTGACGCTGTATCACCCCAGCTACCGCTCGCCCTCGCTGGGTTTGCCTGAACCGCTGCACGCTAATGGCGGATGGAGAAACGCTAGCGCCGTGGAGGCGTTCGTCAGCTATGCCGTGTTTTGCTATCGTGAATTTGGGGCCTTGGTGTCGACGTGGATCACCATTAACGAGCCAAACCGGTTAAATGAGGCGTATGCCGAGGAATGGCAAACAGTGACACGTCACTTGCAATTAGCGCACGCGAAGGCGTGGCACATTTACGATGCGCAGTTTCGACGGAAACAGGGCGGGGCTGTTAGTTTGGCTCTCCATGCGGATTGGGTTGAACCAGCCAATCCGTTTTTAGAATCTCACAAATCCGCCCAGCAACAGTTTTTGGAATTCGAACTGGGTCGTTTTCTCGACCCTCTGATTGGTGGAGGGAACGAGGGGCGTGGCAACACCTCCGACGATGAGAGGGCGGAGCTTAAAGGGGCGCTGGATTTCGTCGCTCTTAATCACTTCACGACGCGTTTGGTGTTGCCATGGAAACAACCGACGCCGCTGAACCAGGAGCACGGCTGCGCGCTGATGACGGATGCCACTTGGAAGGTGTCGCACCTGGGACAGGCTCTCGTGCCCTGGGGCCTCCGCAGGATGCTGGGATGGGTGAGGAATCGCTATGGCGACCGCCTCCCCATCATCATCACGGCAACAGGGGTGGACGATCAGGCGGTTCATGATGACCAGCTGAGACAGAGCTATATCAGGAGCTACCTGCAGGAGGCGCTGAAAGGTGAGCGGAGTCTGAATATTAGGGTTTTAGGACCCTATTTTAATGATCTAATGGTCTAAAGCATGGTCTAAAGCGCACGGCTCAATTGCGCTTAGGGAGTGTCCGAATCCACTTTTGCTAGTTTAACGATGGGAAAAACGGTCAGCGCGCCCGGCGCATGGTCTAAAAGGGTTGTCCCTATTCTCTTAATGAGTAATGGGTGTGTTTTGGTCGTAACGTGCAATAAACCAATCAGAGTCTCATCTCCCATTGCCTTTAAAAGCCAGTTGCGCTCCTGCCATGGCGGATTCGCTATTTACAAGGCGGAATTTGCAAGCGGAAAAACTGATCACTTCTCTCTTGAGGGAACGGATCTGCTCGTGCGCGTAATTCTGATGCATGCAAAGACTATCCATTATGACATGTAGGCATTTTTATAATTATGTACACAATAATGACTCCAGCAATGCGCCTGAACACACCTCGTTTTCAGACCAGCACGCCCATAATCGCACAAATGGGCGCAAATGCATTTATTGTTTAAAAAACGTGGCGCAGGACGTGAAAATGATAACTGCGTAGCAAAAAACACTTTCGCCGCGCCTGGCGCCGCATTGCACCGAGTGTATGATAGGGCCCTTAGAATTTCAGAAGAATTTTTTTTTTATTATTTTTAAAAAATCATTATTTCATCATTTTACCTTATTGTTCTTGTTGTTGTTATTATTTAATTTTTTTATTTATTATTTATTTATTTATTTTTATCCATTTGTTATATGTAAAGTAAGTGCCCACTTTTAGCATTTGGTTCCACTATTATTTATTATTTTTCCACTAATTAATTTTCATAATAAGAATTAAAAAATATATTTCATTCCTTAAAATAAACCAGCCAGTTCTGATATGAATCAGAATCTGAATATATGTTTAAGAATTTCAGAAGCACATTTTTGTCTTTTTAATTAAATTATTTGTTATATTTAATTATATAGTTAGAATTAAATTTGAATATAACATGTAAATATTTCATCATTTAATTAAAAGTTAGGCAATTATTTTATTGTATTATTCTTACTTTATTGTTATTGTTATTGTTATTACTGTTGATATTATTATTATTAAATTATTCTTTTATTTATTTTTTATTTTGTTCCATTTGTTATTAAACTAAATATTAAATAAATAATTAAATATTTTATTAAAAAATATATTTTCTTTTAAATGTTATGTTATATAATATATTTAAATATCTGTTAATTAAAAGTTATTTAATTATTTTGTTGTATTATTTTTACTTTTTTATAATTATATTTGTTATTATTACTGTTGATATTATTATTATTATATTTCATTTTTGATTATTTTATTCCATTTGCCATATATAAAGCACTACAGTAAGTGCCCACTTTTAGCACTTTTTCCATAATTTCCATTAATTTTCTTAAGCATTTTAAAACAATATTCCATTCCTTAAACCAAACCAACCAGCTCTGAGATGAATCAGAACAGAACATTTGATTTGAAGCAAAACATTGGCAGCTTGTTCCCTCAAATCTCTGAGATATTTTGGTCTTCATGATAATATGGGGTGTGCTCAAATATATAATCGTTAAATATAAGCAATATAAACAGCGATCCTTGCCTCATCAAAGAGCACTAATGAGCCGTGATTATGAAACATGTCCTCATTATATCTGATAACAACATTAGAGATTAAAGAGCCGTGTTGCAGATTGCTAGCGCAGCACTGTGTGTTATCTAGTGTTATCTCTTTTACACGCCGTAATCAGCCGCTTACTCTGAGGTTTAACATCAGGGTCAAAGGTTGCACCGCTGTAATTCTGTCTCAGAGCTGTTAATGAGCAACCTTTGAGACGTTATGAGCACACAGGGACACACGGGTGTCATGTGGAGACTGTATGATCCTTGAGCCCAGTGCGTCTGCTTTTACAGTGTTTGTGCGGATGTGAGTCACCGTCGCTTCACGCTTTAGTGTGTGTGTGATCTGACAGATTATGTGATAAAGCTGTGAACAACAGAACCTGTTTTTACCTGCGTGCGTATTTGGAAAACAGTGCGTGCTATCAGGGTTTTCCCAACTGAGGAAACACTGGCTAATAATAATATATGAATGATTTTAAAATAAAAACAATTAAAATACATAAATACAATTTTTAATCTTTTTTATTATTAAATAATTTGTGTCATGTGACCATTAACTACATCAAAGAACCACGAACGTGCAGCTGTGTTAAATTATTGAAATACTAACTAAATCATAACATTTCAAATTAAAATGAATAAATTATATTAAAATATCAAAATAAATCATTTTAAAATGTCAAAATAAAACACTTACTAAAAACGTAAGCATGCATGTGTGTGACCGTTGACCAAATCAAGAGACCGGTGAACATGCAAAATCATAAAATGTAAAATTAAAATGAATAAATAATTTAAAAATGTCAAAATAAAACACTAAAAAATGTGTTTACTTGCATGGCATGACCATTAACCGACATCAGAGAGCCATGGACATGCAAATGTGTTGTTAAATTATTCAAGTATTAATTAAATCATAAAATGTAAAAAATTAATAAATAGTTTTAAAATATCAAAATACATACAACATTTTTTTTTTTTTACTATTTGCCCGCATACCATGTGACCATTGGCCAACATCAGAGTACCATGAAAATGCATATGTTAAATTATTGAAATATTAACTACATCATAAAAATAGTAAAATTAATCATTTTTAAATATCAACAAAAACAAACACAAAAAAATGTGTTTACCTGAACCACGAACATGTGAATGTTGTTAAGTATTAACTACATCATAAAAATGTCAAATTTAAATGCATAATTTTAAAATATCAACAACAGCAACAAAAATACAATAAAATAAAATCGTTTACCTGAACCATGAACATGCAAATATTGTTACTGAAATATTAAATACATCATAAAAATGTCAAATTAACGAATACATAATTTAAAATAACAAAATAAAACACTTGCTAGAAGGATAAAATATTTTGTTTACCTGTCATGTCATGTGACCACTGACCAACGTGAACTTTGAAATATTAACTAAATCATAAAAATGTCAAATAAATCAATAAAATGAATGAAATATAAAACAAAATCTAAATAAAACACTAAAACCAAATATTTTATTTGTAAATTGTTGAAATAATTACCTTAAATTTAAATATTACTTATATTTAAATATACTTAAACATTAACTTAAAATTTCAAATATTAACAAAATTTCACTTATTTTAGGTTAAAAGGGGTTCGAATTATTAAAAAAAAAAAAAGGAATCCCTCTGTTGGATGATTTTTGGTTCGAACTGAACATTGCAAATATCAGAGTGATTATAATGCAGATTTTGTTTGGTAATTAAAAGTCCCTCGATGTTGCATCATTAGATTCACAGGTCTTTGTTTTGTGTGGAAAGAGTTATGAAACAGCATCTATAAATTTACAGTAAATGCATTTAAATTGTATTTACAGTTTAAACTGAAATAAATAAATGTGAGCCTGGAGCACAAAAGCAGTCTTAAGTCGCTGGGGTATATTTGTAGCAATAGCCAACAATACATTGTATGGGTCAAAATTATAGATTTTTCTTTTATGCCAAAAATCATTAGGATATTAAGTAAAGAAAGAGTTCCATGAAGATATTTTGCAAAATGTCCTACTGTAAATATATTCAAACTTAATTTTTGATTAGTAATATACATTGCTAAGAACTTCATTTGGACAACTCTAAAGGCTGCATCTGAAAAACAATGCGATCATCAACAATAAACAGCATATAAATGAAAACTGCCTAATGTTACAGAGTGAAATATTGATCCCGGAAATGTTCAGGACTGTAAAGGTTTGGGGGTGTTGATGGAAGCGATCTACTGCATCTTTGCTTTGATCATATGACTGGATATGATCCAGATATAGTCTTTGATAAAAATGCGATTTCTCAGTTTTTTGATCAAAATGTTGCTTTTTTTTATGAAACTAACCTACATTCAAGTGTTGATTAAAAAAAAAATGTGAAGCTAGAATAAAACAGATTTTTTTGTTTAAAAGTAGAAGCTCTGTTCTTTATTTTGGTGTATTGCATGCTCAGATATTCATACAACAAAATATTCTGGAGGCCATGAAATTTTAGTGAAAATGATAAAAATGCTGGCGGTGGCTGGCAACTTAAAAAAAAAACGCTGGCGGGGAAAGAGTTAAGTTCATTATCCAAACAACAGTAAATTCTCAGCAAATTTTCATTTTTGTTTAAACGACACCATATAAACGCTTTGACGTATTGGCACAAAATTTGGTGGAAATCATGATCAGTGTGTCCTAAAGGTGCCAGAAAAGTTTGAAACAGCGCCACCTAGTGTTCATAAGATATGGTCTAGTCCGAGTGGTAGAAAAATAAATCCACCATCAAGGCGTTTTTAACATCAAACCATTGCTTCCAGCTAAAATATGAGTTCATAATCCATAATAATGCTTCCTCCAGTGAAAAAGTCCATCTCCTGTTGTCTCTCACATCAAAATCCACACACATATTTGTTTAGAGCTGTTTTGGACTGTTTTTATCAGCTGTTTGGACTCTCATTCTGACGGCACCCATCCATTGCTGAGACACTGATGCAATGCTACATTTCTCCAAATCTGATGAAGAAACAAACTCATCCTGATCTCAGATGACCTGAAGGTGAGCACATTTCCAGCAAATTTAGATTTTTGGATGAACTGTTGATTCAAACACAGGAAAATATGCATGAACAAAGTGGAATCTCATCCAAAACACTGCACATAATTAAACATCAAATATCTCCAGATTGATTGTGTCACATAACGCAGCAGTTTCTCGTTCAGTGTGGACAGATGTCTGACACATTTCATCTGATTCAGAGTTGAAACATTTAGAAGTAAACCAGCAGTGGTGTGAAGTAACGAATTACAAATACTCACGTTACAGTAATTAAGTCGTTTTTATCAGTAATTGTACTTTTTTGAGTAGTTTAAAAATTGTGTACTTTTACTTGAGTACATTTTAAGTGATGAATCCGTACTTTTACTCCGCTATTATCCTCCGTTTGTGGTCGTTACATGCTTATATTTTATTTTTATCCATCAACGTGATTGGAGAGATAGTAATAGGTCTCGTGACTTTCGTCAAATCAAATTGTGCATAGAAAACTTTAACCGCCAACTGTTGATCATGGCTGCTGGAAGCGCATTCTTCAAGTATCAATTCTGTCGCATCTTCCTCTAACTTAATATGTTAAGGTAAATTTCGGATTTCTGCTTACTAAATGATTTATATATATGTGTAACGCGTGTTGTTTCTATATATGAGCGTCACAGTTCTTACCACGCTCTGGCTCGTGGGTTCTTGGCTTTGATCCAAGGAGGACACCGACAGGGAATGGCGTTAATATATTGCATCTGTGCCAGCGCGTGATGTAATAAAACTGCAGCTGGTTAATAAACGTTTTTTTATACTCTACTCACACTACATTTTTTGGAAGGTAATGGTACTTTTACTTGAGTATATTTTTGCAGTACTCTTTCCACCACTGTAAACCAGCAAACACAATGCACTTTAAAATGCACACATGTAAGTACAGCCAAAAGACCTGAAAAGTTACATGTGATAAAACTGCATACAACCCAAACCCTAACTAAAGCCAGTAAACCCTGTAACTTTCACACCATACATGCAAGGATACAAGAAAAGCACGTTTTCCATCCAGAACAGTAGTCCCACCTCAAAATAAGACACCATATAGCTCAAATAATGCACATTTTTGCTTTAACAAAAACACAAGCATCACATTTCTGCTTTAAATTCTCAGAATGATCCCTTCATTTAGTTCCATTGTAAATGCTCGACTCAAGATGACTTTGACTGATTGAATTTGACTGAATTTTGAAAGTGAAGGAATAATGGGACGGCTAATGGGAAAATGGAAACAGTTTAATGATGAACGTGTGCTGTATATTCTGTAATACTGTAAATAATAATAACATTAAAAAAATATTGTTTAAAACTGCTTAAGACCAAGCTGTATCAAACCATCCATACAGAAATGTAATATATGACAATACATTGTCCTATATCAAGTGCAATATATGTCATTTTCACCTATGTATATTCTCGGGTAGATGAAGATATACCAACGTTTTTGTAACCTTTTAAAAATTTTCTAATTATGATATGAAAAGTGGACATTTTTAAAGTTTTTAGAAAAAAAAAAAGTTTAAATATAACGTTATATTTTAGATGAAGATGTTAGAATGTTGTAAGAAATGTTATTGCAACCTTCAAATAATGTGCATGCATGTGTATATATATATATATATATATATATCACATTTAAGAACGTCTCTCAAATGCATTTACTAAAATATTCTGCAATTCGAGATCACAATAGGGATAGGCCTAAGGCTCAAGCTGATATGTCATTTTTATTTGTAATTTAATGCACAAGTAAACGTGAGCACAGTGCACTTGTACTAGAAAATATGTGCTAATTTTTCGTTAATTTGTAAAGTACGAAAATGAAACCATGTTTAAATGCATAAAATAACTAATTTATGTGCTATTGACTTTTTCACATTAGTGCATGTGTCACTCTGACACGCGTGTTTCAATTGTAAAAGAGCACACAACAAACGTGAAGATCACACGTGTGCGCGTGCGAAGCCTTAAACACAGTTCCCTTTCAGTCGGTCACTCTCGACGTCACGTCGGATGAACGACGAATTGGAATTGGGCTCCCCATCCCACATTAACAAAACCCCACAATACAGCACAAATACAAACTACAATAAAACCGCACATCCCTCGTCCGACTCCCAAATCCCAGCTGAGCCTCAGGTACTCCAGGAGCGTTCATGTAAGTCCAAATCTTCCCTCGATTTCGAAGTCTTTCTGAATCCTTAAAGGTTTTCAGTGCTGCCTTTCTCTCGGGTGTCGCTGTTTTTGCGTTCATTTCTGCCTGTGTTCATGGAGAACTCAGCCTCGTCGAATAAAATCAATCCCATGCAGCGCCAAAAAGCAAAAAAATCACCAAATTCAAATTGACATGACAAACTTGCATTGCAGGAAGAGAAGTAATGAAAATAATAAGTTGTTAGGTGTATGTTAAGTAAACTCTATATTCACAATATAAACACTTTATGTGTGTTAAAAATGTGATTTTGCTCCCATTACATCCCAGGTTACCTCTTTGGTGTATGGTGGGAACATGCAGTGACATTTTGCTACACATGAAATTTCTCAAACTTAATTAAACATGTAGGGTATTTTAAAACAAAACTGTAGCAGTGCACAAATTGAGTACAGATATGCAAACATTTTAATGTTTATTTCAGCTGTTCAAAAGTAGGGGGCACCACTTGCCAACACAAATGAAGAAAAGTCACTTTCATTAAAGTACATTTTCATTTGTCACACAACTAAACGTACTTCAACTGGGCTTTATGCATTTTAGAATAATCCGTTACTCTCATACATTATCATTGTTTTTACATAATAAACTATATTCCTAATGCATATATGAAGCCTATTTATTTTGATGGATTACAATTTGCAACTAGACGGATGTACTGTTACTTCCTCTACAGTCAAAAATCTGGGTGTTATATTAGATAGCAACTTGTCTTTTGAAAATCATATTTCTCATGTTACAAAAACAGCATTCTTCCATCTTAGAAACATTGCCAAGTTACGAAACATGTTACCTGTTTCTGATGCAGAAAAGCTAGTTCATGCATTCATGACCTCTAGACTGGACTATTGTAATGCACTGCTAGGTGGTTGTCCTGCATCTTCAATAAACAAGCTACAGGTAGTCCAAAATGCAGCGGCTAGAATCCTTACCAGGTCAAGAAAATATGATCAAATTACCCCAATTTTACAGTCTCTGCACTGGCTACCTATTAAGTTACGTATCAGTTACAAAATATTATTACTTGCCTATAAGGCCCTTAATGGGCTAGCTCCTGCGTACCTAACTAGTCTTCTACCACGCTACAATCCATCACGCTCCCTAAGGTCGCAAAACTCTGGACTTTTGGTAGTACCTAGGATAGCAAAGTCCACTAAAGGAGGTAGAGCTTTTTCGCATTTGGCTCCCAAACTCTGGAATAGCCTTCCTGATAACGTTCGATTAGATTAACGTTCGGAGATTCTGTGTTGTCAACATGTCAGTAATGTCTTCTAAAGGTACCGTTGACTTGAGCAGGTTGCAAAATTAAGCAACTTCTCATACCTCAATGAAAGGTTGGCTTATCATCTCCAGATCACTAGTGCAGCAGACTCTACAGTGAGTTGACTCTTTTAATAACAGATGTTGTGAAATTCATGAATGTCTTGAAATGTGGAATATTTCCCCAATCAGCTCTGGGTGAACTTCAGTCATTAACTAACTGTTGAGGTTAGGTCTATTTCAAAGAAACACACACACACACACACACACAGACGCACACACTCACACACACACACACACACACATACAATGCTCTTAGATATAGAAATAATAAATAACATATCAAACACGTGTCAGCATACTGTATGGCTTATGATCTCTCTGGTGTCGTACATTAGAGGCGAAGCTTCCAGTAACAAATCTGTGCTTTAAATGCCACGTAGTTACCAGTAAGTGGTGTTTAGCCTCGCGACAATCGCTTATTAAAGTGACTTTGCAGTGCCGTACAGACTCTTATGCTGCCTGACAGAATTAAAGGTAGGGTAGGTGATTTCAGAGAGGCTAGCAATAGCAAGCTTTGAATGCATAAGATCCCACTCTCCATGCAAATCACTCTCCAAAGCCACACCTCCTCCAAAACACATGAACGCGCACCGGCAGAGCAGAGGCTAAGCGACACGATGAGAGACGCGTTGGTATTTACATAAACGCAGTGCAATCATTTTACAAAAATAGGTTTATGTTTCTAGTATTCTAGTTTTAATTCTAGTTTCAGACAAAAAAGGTCTGAGCTGTGTTTCAGGTTTGAACGTGCATGTAAGTCCAGATCTCCCCTTGATTCCTTGATTCTTTCTGAATCTCTAGAGGTTTTTCGCTACTGTGTGTCTCTCTCAGGGTTGTTGTGTTTGTCTGCGGTTCTTCTCATGTTGATGGAGTTCAGCCTCCTCAAACAGAATCAGTCCCTCTAGTGAAGAAACGGAGACATTACAATAACAGTTCGGACCAAGGTTTGACTGGTTAGCATGAGTTGTAATTCATAATCACACCAAATTCAGATTGTTTTATTAGCATGACATACTTTTGTATGTATTGCCAAAGCACTGCTGGAAGAAGAGAGAGAAAATAAAAAGACAACTTAATAGACACATTTGAATGTTCTTAGAATATTAAAAAACTAAACATTCAAATAACATTCTCTTTTGTTAGTAGAATGTTGCAGAAAGGATTTAGTAACATTTAAATAACATTATAATCACGACATTTTGATGTTCTTAGAATACTAAAAATAGACATTCAAATAACATATTTGAGTGAAATAAAGTTAGTAGAAAACTAACTGTCGTAAAAAAAAAAAAACATTTTTGCAACCTTTAATTAATGTTCTAATCACAACAAGAAAACTGGACATTTCAGCATGTTAGAAACATTTCAAAACAATGTTCCAACAAAATTTTTATAACCTAAATTTTAATACAGTTTCTACAGTGTTTGTGCAGTGTTTGTCAAGTAATCTGAGTTTTCATTCTGTATCTCTTAGATTGTGGCAGTCGTGCAAAACAAGGCCACTGAGGAGAAAGTGGCTCCTTTACCATTTAGAAAAAAAAAACTGTAGAGTGAGTCTGTTGAGATGAGTTTTGATGAGATGAGTATTTTGGGAAGTGAAAGAAGAAGTGTGGCTAGTTGGTGGTGAATCTATATTTTAATAGTACAGGCTCTCTGCGGGTCTTAAAAAGTCTTTTAAAAGTCTTAATTTGCCCTTCCACAAATGAAAGCCTTAAAAAGCTTTCAAACCAAATTCATGAAGGCATGGCATTAAATGTTGCATGCATGCAAAAAATAAAAATGTCCCGCCCTAACACCCTTAAATCAAGATACATTTACTTGCAAAATGCAAAATGAATTAAAACATAATGGAGATCTGTTAGAAGTTGTATTTTCAAACTGTTGCTAATGCAGCTCATTTCTGCTGCCTACATGTTTATGTTTAGAGAACATATTGACACATTGTGTTCATTTTAGTCCTTAAATCTTATTTACTTGGTCTTAAAAAGGTGTTACAAATGGCCTTCATAAAACCTGCAGTTTGCATGTCTAAAAATCATCAGGACCTGTTTGTAGCAAACCCCTTAAACTGAGAAAATACAGACTGTCACTTAAGGGTTTCTTAACTGTTTTTCTTAAGCTGCCTGTTGCAATCGGTTGCAGATAATCACTTTATCAACACTTTCAGATGAAATAAACTTCTCATTTAATTCCTCTGAAGATGATAAAGCAGGTTGGCAAAAGAAAAAAAAAAAAAGTTAAATGAAATGAACAAAAAACTTGTCCTTTTATGGCATCAAACCCATGACTGCCCTATAAAGATTTTAAGTTTTTTATAAATGTCAGATAAAGAGGAGGATCCTGATGATCAGAAAGATATTTAAAGACGCATCCGTCACCTGAACATTCATGAGATTCTCAGCTCACACGGTGAGTTTGATTCTGGTCATTTTTAAAATGATGTTTTATTTTTGTTTTTTTTTTGCATGTTTGCATGTTCATGTTCTAACACAGTGATTGTATTTACTGTGTTTCAGGTGCACCTGATCCTCTGAGCTGCACGTCTGAAGCGATGATCACAAACATGATTGTGAGTTTGTGTATGTGAGAATGTGAGTGTGATTTTGTCAGACGTCGATCATCAGACTCAGATCTTGAGTTTGTGTCTCTCAGGTGTTGCTGTGTTTGTCTGCGCTGTTTCCCGTCTTGATGGGCACTGAAGAGGTCAAATCAGATTGTTTTCTTGCCAAAGACTGCTCTGATGTTTATTCGACTGGGAAAAATGCGAGTGGCGTGTACACTATCATCTCAATGGATGGGCCGCTGCAGGTCTACTGTGAGATGGTCTCCAGCGGAAATAAATGACAGAGGACACTGGACGGTACACATTTCACTTTGAGCTAGTGTTTGATTATCTTCAGACCTGATTTGATCAGCAGATGCACCTCAGAGTGATTCCCATGCAGCTAACGAATGCAGGTTATAAAAACGTTGTGAGAACATTGTTTTGAAATGTCCATGATTAGATAGTTAGGTTGAGAGTTTTGCAACATTCTAGTACCTTTATTTTCACCCAAAACGCATTATTCCAATGTTTATTTTTAATATTCTAAGAGCGTTAAAATGTCCAGGTTTTTGTCTTGAATGTTATTTAAAGGCTACAAAAACATTTTCACCCAAATCATCATTTTATTTTAATGCTTATTTTTTTATATTCTAAGAATGTTTTAAAAAAATCCAGTTTTCTTGTCGTAATTGATACCATTTGCATAACATTTGTGACCCTGGAGCACAAAAGCAGTCTTAAGTCGCTGGGGTATATTTCTAGCAATAGCCAAAAATACATTGTATGGGTCAGAATTATAGAGTTTTCTTTTATGCCAAAAATCATTAGGATATTAAGCAAAGATCATGTTCCATGAAGATATTTTGTAAATGTCCTACCGTAAATATATCAAAACTTAATTTTTGATTAGTAATATGCATTGCTAAGAACTTCATTTGGACAACTTTAAAGATGATTTTCTCAATATTTTGATTTGTTTGCATCCTCAGATTCCAGATTTTCAAATAGTTGTATCTCCTATCCTAACAAACCATACATCAATGGAAAGCTTATTTATTCAGCTTTCAGATTATGTATAAATCTCAATTTCGAAAAATTGACCCTTATGACTGGTTTTGTGCTCCAGGGTCACATATAGACTATTATTAAGTATTATACAAATTGTCACTCAGTGCTTTTATTTGTGCTCTACTTCTGAGCATGAGATGTTTGTTTTTGCAGCTGTTTGGTGACGCTAATGAAATCACACAACAGAATTTACATTTGTTGCTAACGAACGCCTGTCAACTTTCAGAATAAAAAGTTGTTTAATGTCGTAAAAAGTCAAATAGGTGAATGACGTGAAATGTTGATTGTGTGAAAGTGATGAATGATTTCTGATTGTCTCAGGCGATTCTCAGGCGGATGAACGGCGAGGTGAATTTCTTTAGGCCGTGGGAGAGTTATAAAAAGGGTTTTGGTAATAAAGACGGCGAATACTGGCTGGGTGAGTGTTTTTGTGACGTTTTGGACTCTTGGAAAACTTGGACATTTAATCAGGACTGCAGTATAAATGCTGACTTCTATTTGTTCTTTGATTTACTAAACTGGTTTCCGTTCATGTTTTTTAACAGGTTTAGAGTTTCTTCACCAGCTGACGCACAGATATCAGTATAAACTCAGAGTGGATTTGGAGGACTTTGAAGGGCAGAAGGCTTACGCTGCATACGAGTCTTTCTCTGTGGACTCTGAGGCTGATGGGTACAAACTGCATGTGAGCGGCTTTGTAGATGGAGGAGCAGGTGAAACAAACCACAGATGTTTCATTTTCCAGTTTTCAGTTGTGTGATCCTAATGATAAAGGAGGAAGAGAATCTTTTAAGCCATGCTTAAACTAATGCTTAAGTTATTTTAAAAAAGTAATCTTAGACATCCAAATGAAAGTTTCTCCTTTCTGCAGGTGATTCTTTGAGTTATCACAATGGAATGAAGTTCTCCACCTTTGACAAAGACCAAGATGTTTGGAGTGAAAACTGTGCTATGAAACACGCTCAAGGAGGGTTTTGGTACCACAGTTGTTTTTATACAAACCCCACTGGTATGTATTTGTGGGGGAAAGATGTTGGCAGTTTATATATTGGGACTTCCTGGTACTACTGGAAGAACAGCTATAAATCTATGAAGTCCATCAGCATGAAGATCAGACGCGTGATGTAGAGCAGGCTCACAAACGCTTCACTGCAGCGTGTGCACATCCACATCTTCATGCATACATGTGGATCTTTCTTAAAATATGGTGACAAATCAAATGCATTGTCCTCTTAAATAAAAATGTGTTGAAATTGGGTTCTGCATGCTTTGTCTGCTTTGACTTTGAAGCAATAAATGTTTATGCAAAGCAGTATGTTGTTTGTGTGTTTTTGAAGTATTAACCAACTAAAGAGGCAATTAATGCTCATGTGGGCTTCATATATGATTTAAAATAGTTCATTCGGGGTTTGTGAAGGTCAATTTTTGTAACGTTTTTAAGAGTAAATCAAATTTAAGGACCGAATTGAAGGGAACACAATATGTCAGTATGTTCTCTAGGGAGCAGAAAATGAGCTGCATTAGCAACAGTTTGAAAATACAACTTCCAACAGATCTCCATTATGTTTTAATTCATTTGACAAAAAAGCTTGAATATGGAAATAACTTCTACAGCATTCTGCAGAAAAGTACTGTTCTTCCTCAGTGTTTTTGTCTTGTTTTCCAGTGCAAATACAGTTTGAAGCTAAATTACATGTTTTCTGAGAAACTGATGAAAATGAAGTGAGTTCACTATTAAAACGAACAAATATCTGCCAACAGGCTCAGAGAAATCAACTTAATTCAAAGGGAAAACATGTTTTCATAGCTCACTGTAGGGCTGGGCGATAAAACGATAACAATATCACTCATTAGAACATGCAGAAAGTAAGATATTTATTTTGTTAAGGAAAAGTGACTGGAAAATTGTAAAGAATTCAAAAATGTGAAGTGTTTTTGTCTTTCACTTAGGAGCAAAAATGTGCTTTTAAACTAAATAAAGAAATAAAGATTTGACATTCATTGTGATAATTATAGAAATCGACTGATATGAACAATTTTATTGTGATAATTCTTTAGGCCATATCGCCCAGCCCTAGCTCACTGACAGATATGCGTTATTGTTTCAAGAATAAACTCACTTAATTTTGTTCACTTTCTCAGAAAACAAGACTTCAGCTATCTTCATTTTGCATTTAAACTTGTCTTGATTTAAGGATGTTTAGATATTTGTACTGGAAAACAAGTCAAAACAACCTGATCTCACAGAATTCCGTATAATGACCACGGACCATGACATCCGAATCCGTGGTGGCATCACGGAATCGCCGAAAATTCCGTGATGGGCTCACAGAAGTGATACCAATGTAAGTCAGTGACAGGCATCAGCCGTGGTCCACGCACGGATAACCGGATTGTAATATAACTGCATCGGATGCAACATTTAATTTTAAGGCCTTAATTTGTGGAAGGGTGAATTAAGATTTTTTTAAGACCTATAAACCTAGTTTATTATGCAAAAACAGTGATAACGTATGAGAGTACGCTAGTAACATTATTCTAAAATGCAAAACCTTGTTGAAATATATATATATATATGTACTTAAAATAAATATGTACTTTTATCTGGACCTTGGCCAGGTATGAACTGGCGATAGATAGAACTGAGATTTTTGTTTTCAAAGTTTTCAAATGTTTAGGTGAATATTGTAAAAATGAAGTGTTTTAAAATTAGTGCATTTACTTTTGTCAGTTTTGTGCTTCTCATTTGCCATCATTAAACTGTACCTCTGCTGCCTTCTGGTTAATTGCTAACGTTTTCTTAAGAAGATGCCAGTGATTTTAGCAGGTTGCAAAATGAACTGACTTCTCCTTCTGTGACAGCTGAACCGTCCGCCCCTGACCTGCTGCGACCTTTACCCTGCCAGGACACGGACAACAGGACATCATCATCATCATCATCATCTCTGGTGAGGAAGAGGAGGAGAACGCCGATTAATGATGAAGGGCCGCAGATACTCACTTCCTGCAGTGAAAACATCCATCTCCTGTTGTCTCTCACATCAAAATCCAGCCACATATTTGTTTAGAGCTGTTTAAACGCTGCTTGATCTGTGCAGATTTCTCTCCTGATTCAGACCAGAACACTTTTTCACTGGAGGAAGCGTTATTATGGATTATGGAATCGTATTTTAGTTAAAAACATCTTAATGCTGGATTTGTTTCAGCTTTTGTCTTCTCCAGATGTTAACTGATGGACTGAAGTGCTGTGGATTACTTGTGGATTATTGTGATGTTTTTATCAGTGTTTGGACTCTCATTCTGACGGCACCCATTCACTGCAGAGCATCCATTGCTGAGACACTGATGCAATGCTACATTTCTCCAAATCTGATGAAGAAACAAACTCATCCTGATCTTGGATGGCCTCAGGGTTTACTGTGCTTTGTTATTCTTATTCCTAGTTATTTACCTAGCGGCAAATATAGTCTCCCACATTCACAGAAAATAGCTTCGGCATTGCAAAATAAGGTGGATACTTTGATGTGCAAGGATACAAGAAGGCCTTTTTTCTTTCTGGAACAGTAGTTCCACCTCAGAATGACTGTTTGGACACTATAGGTATTTTAAGGAAGAAAGGCCCTTTCACACCACAAACGATAACTATGAATATTACTGTATTAGCGTCCACACCAACGCATGAACATTCTGTTTATTTGCCGTCTGTCTCTTTAAATGCTCGAGCTCTTTAAAGTCGAGTGGATTCTGATTGGCTGTCAATGTTTTTATCATTCAGCAGCTGGAAAAAAACACGTTCTCTTTGAAAGGGATTCCAATGATATCATTCCTTTTTCGGAATTAGAACGACTTTTAAAAGACAATAGTTTTATCGATGTAGTTCTTGGTGTGAAGTGCTATAGTGAAAATGCAAGCATCTTATTTAGGCTTTAAACTCTGCAAAATTATTTTGATTGAGATGTTGTGGAGCTTAAGTTAATTTGAACCCAGAGCACTGCTTTTTTGTATAATTTGTGTAATATTTTTGATGCATACGTTAGGGGCCGCTGCTGCATCTGAGTTCCCCTTCTGGTTGATTAATGGTTAATTGCACACCTGTGGACAATAAATACAGTAATTGTTGTATGGTTTTAAAAAGGGAGTGGGGAAGGATAAAGGCCGTTTTCCTAATAATGGACTGTTAAAGACACTTAGAAGCCTAGCTGGATCCTGCGGGGTTCACGGAGAGAAAAGGGATTGTTTTGTGGAGTTCATGAAGAAAGCGAGATTTATTAGACCGGAGGAAGACAGTGGGGAAAAATCTGGATAGAGAGGAAATGGAAAATAGGTGGACACTGCCCAAAGCCCAAAGTATATTTCAGTTTTTACGCGTATGCAAGGGCCCGCCGATTGTGTGTGTGATGTAAATTTCATCACTAAATTTATGTGCATCGCCCGATCGTCGCACATTTGCATTAAAAATAAAGGTTACAAAAGGGGGGTTTTGCAGTCATGCCATAGAATAACCATTTTTGGTTCTCCAAAGAACCTTTCAGTAAGAGTTCTTGAAAGAACCGTGTTTTTACAGTGTGAAGGCCATTTTAATATTCTAAAGAACCTTTTCTTATGGTGAACTTTACACCATAAAGAACCTTTTGTGGAACGGAAAGGTTCCATAGATGTTAAAGGTTTTACATGGAACCATCAAATCTGTCATAACTCCTGGAGAAAAATAGCGCAGATGCTGGACATAGATGAAGCTTTCTAGAGCGCATGTGTCGACCGACTGCGTTCATGCGTGCTGTCAAATGAAGTATTCTTTGAGAGGCTACGCATTCAGCTGTATGCATACTTGACAGGCAGGGTGCCGTTGGACACGGACAGGGAAGTCTGAAATTATATATCATTCTTTCAATGATATATATTGTTTGATGTGCTCAGATCAACACATCAGTTTTTAGGAAATGCAACATACTGATAGTGTGCCGTTCCAAATGTTTTTGTACCCATATAGTCTGTGGTGCAATGCAAATATAGGCTTTTACTATTAGTAACTCACAGGTTTATTGTAACTTAATTTTTTTCTGCATGATAAATGCTTCATTTACAAATGCCAGCATGATTCTATGAGTCTTCTGTCCTCTGATTCTGCTTAAAAACGATGCAGGTCTCAGCAAATGTCCAGATCTTCCCTTGATTTCCCTTGAGTCTCTAAAGGGTTTTTAGTAGTGTGTTTATGATTTATTGGTGTTTAATGTTTATTTCAACCGTTGCAATCCTGCCAGCACAAATAAACAATGACCCAGGAATGTCTCGGTTACATACGTAACCCTCGTTCCCTGATGGAGGGAACGGAGACGTTATGTCGTGACAACATTTTGGGGTCTACTTGGGAGCCCAATCACCTCTGATTTTAAGAGAAAATACCAATGAAAATTGGCTAGTGGATTTTGCATGCTGAGCCACTCCCCATGCACACAGGTATATAAGGTGACAGCGTGCATCCACTCATTCAGGTTTTACGCTGAGGAGCTGAGAACGTGTCCCAGCAACAGCGAATAGTTCAAGGTTGTGGCATGGGGACATCCTGAAGAGCAGTCTCCCACATCTCTGGGTTGCCCGTGTCAGGGCCGCTTCGTCGTCTTCTTGGAGGACTTAGCGGCTGGGTGGGGGCGGCGCTCTCCTGCGTGGGGCTCGACGCGCCAGCCTCAACATTGTCTCAGCGCGGGGCGGAGCCGGAGTGGAGGACGCAGGAGGGCGCCCACGGCGATGAGCAGGCTGAAGCACGACGGAATGGTGGCCGCTGGAGGATCACGGCGGGACAGGATGTTCTGGATGGCCTCAGTCTGCTTCTGTACTGCCGAGAACTGCTGGGCAAAGTCCTCGACAGTGTCGCCGAACAGGCCAACCTGGGAGATGGGAGCGTCGAGAAAGGGTACTTTGTCGACATCTCTCATCTCAGCCAGGTTGAGCCAGAGATGGCGCTCCTGGACCACCAGAGTGGACATCGCCTTCCTGAGGGACCACGCCGTGACTTTCGTCGCCTGGAGGGCGAAGTCAGTCGCCGTGCGCAGCTCCTGCATCAACCTCAGGTCGGTGCTACCCTTGTGCATTTGTTTTAGTGCCTTGGCTTGGTGTACCTGCAGGATAGCCATGGCATGCAGGGCAGAGGCAGCTTGGCCCGCAGCACTATAAGCTTTGGCAGTGAGAGCCGCCGACAGCTTACAGGCTTACGGACGATTCCTCCAAGTAGCGGCGTTTTGCGGGCACAGGTGCACCGCAACCGCTCTCTCCACCTGGGGAATGTCTACGTACCCCCTAGCTGCCCCGCCATCGAGGGTAGTGAGGACGGAAGAGGGAGACGAGCGGCTTCTGGCCGTAAAAGGTGCCGTCCATGACTTCGTCACCTCTTCATGCACCTCCGGGAAGAAAGGAACTGGGGCAGGACACGGTTGTGAGCCGCGCTTCGCACCCAGAAACCAATCATCCAGCCGTGAGCGCTCAGGACTGGGCGGTGTAGTCACCTCCAGCCCAATGCTCACAGCTGCCCAGGCAAGCATGGCCGACAGCTCTGGGTCAGATTCGGCAATGGCGACAACACCCGAGGGGGGGAGCCCCGCCGAATCTTCATCCTCAGAGGCCGATAGCACATCCCCCGATGCTGCAATTGACTTCTGATCCTCCGGCAGACCACCGAATGACATGCTGGGACCACCATAAGACAGGCCAGCAGAACCACTCGGCAGCCGCACAGGACATGCGCTGCGGGAGGAGCGAGAGGTCCGTGGGCCGTTGTCCGGTGGAGAAGCTCTCACTGTCACCCTCAGATCTCCCAGAGCACTAGCCGGCGGTCCTCTGCTCGCGGCAGAGAAACCGGGACGGGTAGTGACAGAGGGGTCTGCTCCACTCCCCTTGAGGAGAGAGAGATCACAGTGATGCCATGGTCATACGCCCACAATAGACGCATGACTCATCCACGAGCGCCGCTTCAGCGTGCTGAAGGCCTAGACACTGATCGTGGCCATCAACAGAGGGCAGTAAACGACTACATCCAGAAGGACACGGACGAAACGGCATCTTAGAAAAGACGTGAATCGTCCGTGATTTGCTCTTTTAGAGGAAAAACGTCTCCAGGTTACGCATGTAACCATGGTTCCCCGAAGGGAACGAGACGCTGCGTCGAATGCTATGGGAACGCCTTCAGCGTGACCACGCTCTGAATCACATGTGTAATCAGTCTAATAGATGGGCGAGACGTCACGGGCGTGTGACGTAATGACCAGGAAGCTATAAAAGCACGTTCTGTGGAACCGGCATCAGCTTCTAGGAATGAAGCAAGCGCTTGCAGGGATGCTGGAAGTATGGCACTGAGACGCAGCGTCTCATTCCCTTCGGGGAACCATGGTTACATGCGTAACCTGGAGACGTTCCCCTTCAGGAACTCGAGCTGCGTCGAACGCTGTGGGAATGAGTATGCCCACGCCGCCAGACTTACAAATCCCTTCCCAGCTGTGGAAGCTAGGGCGAGAGAACAGAAGAGCCCGGAGTGGCTAAAATATCTAGGCCATAGAACCTGATGAACGTGAGGGGTGTGGACCAACCCGCAGCGTTGCAGATGTCCTGCATAGATACACCTGCCAGAAAGGCCTTGGAGGCCGCCACACTTCTAGTAGAGTGAGCCTTGACTCCCAATGGCGAAGGGAGATCAGAGGACTCGTAAGCAATGGAGATGGCATCAACTATCCACCGGATGAGGGTCTGTTTTGTAGCAGGAAGACCTCTCTTAGGGGGACCGTAGCAAACAAGCAATTGGTCCGCCCTTCTCCACAGGGCAGCTCTGTGGACGTATGCACATACAATTAAGCTTCTGCTGGTCGGGCTCCCGGAAGGGAAGAGGACAGAAGGCCTGGAGTACGATAGGCTGTGGTGCAGAGGAGGGAACTTTAGGAACATAACCCGCTCGAGGGTAGAGAAAGGCTTTGGCCAGACCGGGCGCAAAGTCGAGATAAGAAGGGGCCACTGAGAGGGCCTGCAGATCCCCAACTCTCTTGAGAGAAGATATCGCCAGAAGGCAGTTTTAATAGTGAGATAGCGATCAGAAATCTCTTCAATAGGCTCAAAGGGAGGCTTACAAAGAGCTTCTAGCACCACAGCCAGGTCCCAAGGTGGGACACGGGATCGTACCGGAGGCCTCAGCCTCAGCGCACCGCAGAGGAAACGTGTCACTAGGGGTGTCTGCCCACTGACTGTCCACCAATAGGGGCGTGGTAGGCCACAATGGCTGCCACGTAGACTTTTAGGGTGAAGTGGGTCAACCCTGCGGAAAAACAGGCCTGCAGGAACTCCAGAACTGTACCAACCGGGCAGTTAGCTGGGTCAAGCTGGCAGTCTCTGCACCAAGAAATGAAAAGTTTCCATTTCAAGGCACACAGTTTTCTCGTTGAGGGAGCTCTGGATTGGAGGATGGTCTCAACCTCAGTTGAGAGACCGGAAGCTACTAGTTGTGCCCCCTCAGGGGCCACACCCATAACTTCCACAGCTCTGGGCGGGGGTGAAAGATCGTGCCCTCCGACTGTGAGAGGAGGTCCCTCCTGACGGGGATCTCCCATGGAGAGCCTTCAAGAAGGGAAATCATGTCCGAGAACCATACTCGGCCAGGGCCAGAACGGGGCTACTAACAACAGAAGGGCCCTGTCCCGGCGCACTCTCTCCAGAACTCCCGGGAGCAGAGCGATCGGGGGAAAAGTGTACAGACGAAGCCTCGGCAAAGTCTGCACCATAGCGTCCAGTCTGAACGGAGCTGGATGAGTCAGAGAGAACCAGAGGGGACAGTGCGATGTCATCTGAGTAGCAAACAGGCCCACCTGAGCCTGGCCAAAAATTCTCCATATCTGCTTCACCATCTCGGGGTGAAGCCTCCATTCCCCGGGCCTCGGCCCCTGCCTCGACAGGATGTCTGCTCCCATATTGAGATGCCCAGGGATGTAAACCGCTCTTAGAGAAAGGAGCTTCCCTTGGGCCCACACAAGGATCTGTTGCGCCAGCTTGTACAAGGGGCGCGAACGCAGACCTCCTTGGTAGTTGATATAAGAGACCACCGCTGTGTTGTCAGTGCGCACCAACACATGACGATCTCTTAGGTCTGGGAGAAAGTGTTTCAGTGCTCGAAACATGGCCAGCATCTCCAGGCAGTTGATGTGCCAAGTGAGATGGCAACTGCTCCACAGACCGCGGGCAGGGTGAAGGCACGTAGGCACCTCCGCGTGACCTTGAGCATGCAAAGCAGGTTTCCCCTCGGGGAGAACCCCTTGGTATCTACCTCTTGTTCCATTACCAGAGCTACCAGAGCCCCCACCAGGGTGGGAAGAACCCCGTTGAAGGGAGGAGAAGGAGAACCAAACTGGATTCTGTGGATTCTGTCTACAGTGTGCAGGACCCACTGAGACATATTTGGCAGTAGTTTCCACGCTGCTATATAGTGTACTAAGGGAATCAGTCTCTCGAGACTGACCTCTGGTATAATCAGGGGATGGCCG
>NW_015625570.1:77696-84867 GCF_001515625.1 Sinocyclocheilus rhinocerous
TGCGCCAGCTTGTACAAGGGGCGCGAACGCAGAACTCCCTGGTGGTTGATGTAAGAGACCACCGCTGTGTTGTCGGTGCGCACCAACACATGGTGACCTCTTAGATCTGGGGGAAAGTGTTTCAGAACTCGAAACATGGCCAGCATCTCCAGGCAGTTGATGTGCCAAGTGAGATGGCAACTGCTCCACAGACCGCGGGCAGGGTGGCCACTCATGACCGCACCCCAACCGGTGAGGGATGCATCCGTTGCTAGCGTTACACGGCAACAAGGAGCTCCCAGCACCGGGCCCTGAGACAAGAACCAAGGTTTCTTCCACAAGTCTAAGGCACATAGGCACCTCCGCGTGACCTTGAGCATGCAAAGCAGGTTTCCCCTCGGGGAGAACCCCTTGGTATCTACCTCTTGTTCCATTACCAGAGCCTGCTCAGGACCCACCAGGGTGGGAAGAACCCCGTTGAAGGGAGGAGAAGGAGAACCAAACTGGATTCTGTAACCCCTTTCTACAGTGTGCAGGACCCACTGAGACATATTTGGCAGTAGTTTCCACGCTGCTATATAGTGTACTAAGGGAATCAGTCTCTCGAGACTGACCATTGGTGTAATTGAAGCGGCTAGCTCGGTGCGGACAGCCGAATTAGCTGCTCTAGAGACCTCCGTGGAGGCGGCGAGTCTCTTAGAACCGCTACGTTTCCGGGTGGTAACTGAGAGCCCTGGAACACCGACAGGGGTTTCCGGGCGGTAGCTGAGAGAAGCGCTCGCGGGAGACCGCTGCGCCCTGTAACACCGGCAGGGTTGGCAGACTGATCTCATGAGGGCACTGAGGAGAGACGGGCACCGTGTAATGCGGTGAACCCCGCTCTACCCCAGAGGGGCCTGCCCTGAGAAGTCCTGAGGCACTGGCATCAGGACTTCTTGGTCGAGGACTACTTAGCCTCCAGAAAAGTTATTAAATCTGGTTTCGGCTTTGAAGCCCCGACCCAGAGCGTCGTTTCGACCCCTGGTCCCGACACGGGGGAGCGCGAGAGGCGACGTCTGCTTGTGGGTGTCCCTGTACGAGGAGCCAGTACACGGAGGGGGTTGTCCTTTTCTTTCATATCTGACCGGGTCAACCACAGATGCCTCTCCGCTGCCACCATAGCTGCCATGGACTGCAACCGCGACCGCTCCCCGGGGGGAAGAAACCGCAGAACGGGCTTCCTCGTGAGCCAACTCTGCGTGCTTCGCTCCCAAGCAAACCATGCACAGACTGTGTATCCCCGCTCGTAATGTAACGCAGGCAGGGAGGAACACACAGCCTGTAACGCAATCTGCTCTCGCCCTTCAAATGCTTGTCTTAGCCTCAGCCTTAGACATACAACACCAAATAAGGCTTACAAACAGAGAGAGTGACTAACACAACACAGAGCGCTTTGATGAATGACAGAAAGCTGACGCCAGAAGGATAGCATTTATTTTACTTAAAGTAACTTTAATACATTAAAATTTAAATTAATACATTATTATTTGTATTGTGTGGTAATTGTTTTATAAAAGTAATAAGGTACTCGAGGTGTGCTGTATGGGAATGATAGCCTATGCAATTTTTTATTTTGTCATTTGATCTGAATATATATCATCATTTGTGAGATTTAATCAGTCGAAACAGTTCTGTGGTTAATTGATCTAAGTAGGGATCTCTGACATTGAAGTATGTTAAATATCTGTGGACACATCAACGTTTTTAGATTTGTGGAGTGAAAGTTGTAGTTTCTATTTTGACGTAATAAGATAAAATTAGACCCGTGAGCTGCACAGAAGGCCCTGAGCGGCATGTTGTTACTAGTGTTATTATTTTAAAGGGGTCATATGATGCTGCTAAAAAGAACATTATTTTGTGTATTTGGTGTAATGAAATGTGTTTATGCAGTTTAAGGTTCAAAAAACACATTATTTTCCACTTACTGTACATTATTGTTTCTCCTCTATGCCCCGCCTTTCTGAAACGCATCGATTTTTACAAAGCTCATCGGTCTGAAAAGCGAGGTGTGCTCTGATTGGCCAGCTATCCAGTGCATTGTGATTGGCCAAATACCTCAAGCGTGTGACGCAAATGTTACGCCCCTTACCATATTGTTATGCGCTGTCCGGCCGGAGCGATGAGACAAAAACATTAAAACCCATTACAAGAGCTTGTAACACTCCAAAGAGAAAGGAAAAATTGAAATCGCATCATATGACCTCTTTAAATGTAACACTTATTGTAATTATTGGGGTTGTTATATAATATTTCCTTGAATTAGATTTACATTTCAGACATCTTCACTTTTAGTAAAACCTATAGCGTGAGTGAAATCATTAAATTTGCATTTATAGTGTTGCTGACATACCTTCAATTAAAATATGGGCAATTACATATGTAAATGCATGTGCCTGTATGTAAGTATTTTCCTAATTCATAAATGAGACCTGTTTAGTTGGTTAATAATAAAAAGTCGTGAACCCAGTTTCAGCATATTTTTATTTAAGAGAACAAGGGATTTTTCAGGAACTTGTCAAATTCTTATTTATATATTTTTATGCAAGACAACATGAGTGAAACTATTTCATCTGTGGGGTTTATTGATGTTTAAAAATATTTTTCATCATTAAAAGTCAAGGGAATTGTTTGTCACCATATTTTAATAAAGATCCACATACATGCATAAAAGTTGTGGATGCGTGCACAAGCTGCAGTGAAGCATTAAGGCTCGTGAAGCACATATAAAGGAAGGAAACCCTGCTCTACTTCACGCGTCTGATCTTCATGCTGATGGACTTCAGAGAATTCCAGCTCTTCTTCCAGTAGTACCAGGTGGCTCCAGTATTTGTCACTCTATTATCTTTCTCCCACAGATAGTTACCAGTGGGGTTTGTGTAATAACATTTGTTGTACCAAAATCCTCCTTGATAGTATTTCAAAGCGCAGTTGTCTGCTGAAAGATCTTGGTCTTTGTCAAAGGTGGAGAACTTCATTCCATTGTGTGGACTCAAGGAGTCACCTGCAGAAAGGAGAAACTTTCATTATAGAGGCACTTTCACCTGGACATCTAAAATAAAATAGTTTTTTTTTTTAAATGAATAAAATAGGTTTTATTAGGTTTTAAACATTATGGTTTAAAAATCATTTTAAAACTCCATTACTATCGTTATATTTACTTAAATTCTTCATTATAAACATCTGTGGTTTGTTTCACCTGCTCCTCCATCTACAAAGCCGCTCACATGCAGTTTGTACCCATCAGCCTCAGAGTCCACAGAGAAAGACTTGTATACAGCGTAAGCCTTCTGCCCTTCAAAGTCTTCCAAATCCACTCTGAGTTTATACTGATGCCTGCGCGTCAGCTGATGAATGAACTCTACGCCTGTTAAAAACATGAAATGAAACTGGTTTAATAACCTTAATAACAAACATAATCTGCATTTATACTGCAGTTCTGATTAAATGTCTTTGATTGTTTACTTATTATGTCCCAAACGTCTCAAAAACACTCACCCAGCCAGTATTCGCCGTCTTTATTACCAAAACCCCATTTATAACTCTTCCACGGCCTAAAGAAATTCACCTCGCCGTCCATCCGCCTGAGAATCACCTGCGATAATCAGAAATCATTCATCACTTTCACACAATCACGTCATTGGTGTACAACCTTCGACAAGCTTTGTTCTGCAACAAATGTAGATTCTGTAGTGTGATTTCAATGACTGTTTTCTAAGAGCACAAATAAAAGACCTGAGCGACTATTTGAATAATAGTTTATTAGAAATCATGGTGTCATTCACACTGGGGTGCATCTGATAATAAAATATCCTTTTGCGAGATGAAACACATTGAAATGCGTACCGTCCAGTGTCCTCTGTCATTTTGTCCGCCGGAGACCATCTCACAGTAAACCTGCAGCGGTCCATCTACTGAGGAGACGGAGTACACGCCACTGGTACTATATCCACACGCATAAACATCAGAGCAGTCTTTGGCAAGAAGACAATTGGATTTGACCTCTTCAGTGCCCATCAACACGGGAAACAGCGCAGACAAACACAGCAACACCTGAGAGACACAAACTCAAGATCTGAGTCTGATGATCGACGTCTGATAAAATCACACTCACATTCTCACATACACAAACTCACAATCATGTTTGTGATCATCGCTTCAGACGTCCAGCTCAGAGGATCAGGTGCACCTGAAACACAGTAAATACAATCACTTTGTTAGAACATGAACATGCAAACATGCAAAAAAAAAAAAACAACATAATTTTAAAAATGACCAGAATCAAACTCACCGTGTGAGCTGAGAATCTCATGAATGTTCAGGTGACGGATTTTTAAATATAATTCTAATCATCAGGATCCTCCTCTTTATCTGACATTTACAAAAAAAAAAAAAAACTTCAAATCCTCATAGTACAGTCATGGGTTCGATACCATAAAAGGAGAAGTTTTTGCTTTATCATCATCAGAGGAATTGAAAAGGACATTTATTTCAACATTGATGTTATCTGATTGCAACAAACCCCTCAAGAAAAGTTCACCCCAAAATGAACATTTCGTCATCATTTATTTACCCTCATGCTGCTCCAAACCTGTATGAGTTTCTTTCTTCTGTTGAACATTAAATATGTTATTTTGAAGAATGTTGGTAACCAAACAGTTGTTGGTAGCCTAAGGCTTAAGGCTTCTTATAGCTTAAGGTGTTTGCTGACTTTTCCTGATGACTTTATGATATGCAGACATAAAAAAAAATCATTATCATGATGTCGGTGACTATAATTACACAACATTGCAGTGACATGCTGTTGGCTTGCTGTTAATGGAGAAGGTACGAAGCAAAATGTGTTTAACCACAGTAATGTTAACACTGAAATGCACACGGTTATCTTTCAATGAGATGCACATTACAGTTGCGTTCATTATTCTAGCAACAGTAGGAGCTCCGGTGGCATTTTATTTAAAGTGAATGCAGGGCCGGTGAAATTGGTGAAATATGGACTAACCCAGCTGTTGTAACCCCATATTTGACCCAAAGTTGGGTTGAAACAACCCAGCATTTTTTAGAGTGTGCCAGAAATGGATGAATGTACAAAGATTTAAAGGAAGAAAAAAGTTGCGCCATTATCAGACAGAATCTGATAAGTTGCTCGAGTAAACAACAGGATGTTTGAAGTTTCTTAAGAAGTTTTGATCACCAGTGTGACAAGATGAAGCCTCCAGCATCATCCATCTACCCAGCTAACAACAATATTCTAAACATGTTTTGCTAATGTTCCCATTAATAAAAACATATCTTAATGTTGTCTCAACATTCAAAACTTCCAGTTTTTAAGCATTCTTCCTTGTTTACGTGAACATTAAGGAAACATTCCATTTTATCATTTGCAAACATTATGGGAATGTTACTTTTGAATGTTCCACGAACATTCTAAAACGAGTAACATTTAAAAAAAAACATTCGATGAATGCTAAAATGATTCGGGAAAGAAAAGTTCCATGAACTATGTTTTTGTGTTTACATTTATATACATTATTAAAGAGCAGAGAACTTTGAACAAACATTCTATTAATGTTACTGGAAGAACGTTTGTTCATAACTTTGTGAAAACGTACTCGGTTACTAACGTAACCTCGGTTCCCTGAGATACGGGAACGAGTACTGCGTCGCTAGACGCTACGGGAAACTCCTTTTCTCCGATTTACTGAAGCCTTTTTTTCAATCACAGCAGTGCATCTGCACTGCCATTGTTTCAGAAATGAACCAATGATGGCGAAGCAGCGTGCCCGAGCCCGCCAAAAATGGGCGGGGCATCTGGCTATATAAGCAGGTGCTCGGCATAGGATCACTGATTCATATAGACTGAAGCGACGACAGAGTCGTGCAGCATCATAGCACGGCTAGCTACGCAGTACTTGTTCCCGTATCTCAGGGAACCGAGTACGTTCCCTTTCGATACTTCACTTCGTACTGCGTCGCTAGACGCTATGGGAACCTATTCAATCACACCGTGCTATGGTAGATGAACGACTTATAAGTAATTGTCCAGGGCGTCCAGAAGGGGGCCCTGTAGATCAACTACAATGAAGCAGGCCATAGCCAGAGACCCGGATTTTTATTATATTTATCATTTATATAGGCTATATATCATCATTATATATAGTTATATACGCGCTTTGTACAACATTCAAAACTATAAGTGGCCTGTAAGGAGATATTTCATATTTCAACCAATTTTACTCTGAAAAGCTGATTTTAATCTGACAATAGCCTGTTTGGAAATTTCCAAATTTAGATTTAAAATTGGCTATAGCTGAGCAACATTTTAAATCATGAAGGTAATAATAAAAGGCTTACTCGTCAGGAATTATATCCTCCGCTGTGTCCATACGTTCTAATCCAAACGTTCGTCATCCGAGTCGCGTTCTTCCTCTGAGGAGAAAGTCAACTCTTCGTCACTGTCCAGAACCATCCGAAGTGCTTCTTCACCCGTGTAGCGTGCCATCATGCAAACGCGCAGAAAAAGTAAGTAATTCTATGATGAAGCTTGACGTTTTATGCCATTTCTCGGGGGCGTGTACATGATTACCTGGCTCGCCTCAGTTCATTTCCATATGAACAGCGCGCTCAGAGCGGGGCGGGATCACATTAGCTATAATGAGGCGATACGGGAGAAACCGGACCACTCCTTACTTTCATACGGATTACATAAAAATCAATTATTTGTTTTCGACTTGAATTGGTTAATTTAAAAGTAGACATTTCAAGCTTTCTATACATATATTTCTCTTGTCTTTGAGGCAATTGAGGCAAGAGATTCGGGTTGTTTTATTTATGTGTCTGTGAAGAGAGATGACAGAGACAGAGATGGCAGAGATGGCAGAGTGTTTATTTTCTTTATTCTACAAAAGCACAGCGTTTTGTTGTTTTTATGAGTGTATAAAAATAAAAGTAGACCCTTTACAGATTCGATTGATGTATTGCTCTTATCTGTACGATCAAAACTGAAAGTGTAATTTAAGTTCTTTTCGGCGTTATCAGGAGAAAATGGCACAAAACGCGTATCCGCGTTAGTCGACCTATAATGTACGTTCAAATACTGAGGTGCTAAACCATTCAGGGCTTTATAAGTAATTAGCAAGATTTTAAAGATTTTAAA